>NW_027526385.1:46205075-46324330 GCF_048455015.1 Haemaphysalis longicornis | reverse complement strand
TAAGTGCAATGCACTTTATAAGCGACCCCAAACCATCCACCGCCGGCGGCGTCGGCGGCGTCCGCAGTGCTCCTCTTTAAGAAAGAAACAGCATCCGGCGCCAGGTTTCGATCCGAGGACTTTGCGGCCGCAGCGCGACGCGCTACCAAGCCACGGACGCCACGCTGATATCAGCGTGAGTAACGCGCTTTATATCTTTAACGCATTCAAACTACGTCGTCAGCGGCGTGCGTTGGCGACTCAGCGGCGTTATAGCGGCTTGATAACTGCGTGGTGTACACGTGATACTACAAACCCGATGGAAGAGATGGAAGAGAAGGCGGCGAGGCGGTGGGCTGCGGGGGCCGAGCGCAAGCGCTGCAAGCGGGCCGACAACCGTGCATTCGCACTTTCACATTCTCCCCCTCGGGGAAATGCGGGGGAATTTTTTCAAAAGTACACTTAAATTTCCACGTTTGACACGCGCATAAGTACCATGCGAAACGCTTCAGTGCCGAGTATAATGTAGGTAACTGCGCAGTTTCGATAAACCTAAACCCGAGTTCAGCACTGAAGGATTTGAGGCATTCAAGTCTCTTTGCAAGGCATCATTAGCCACTAAGATACCATGAAGCTGCCCGAAACCAGTTTCTTTTGCCTTAGACTCCACTTCTACTACCCTTGTAGATCACTACGATAAACAGCCACCATCTTAAGCCCTCATGAAATTTTCACGAAGATGGCATCATAGACAGCTACCTAGGCAGGCTACCTGATGCAGGCAATCACACCAGGGATGCGTATGCGCACAAACGCTCAAAAAGAAAGCAAACTAGCTTTACGTCATTTATAATGTATGCAACTGATGCTAGCTACTTTATAACTGTGCCATATTTGTTATTTTATGAAATTTGTATTTTGGTATGGTGTTTTTGTCTCTAGCAGTGGATGTTGTGATTTGCACAGCTTGGAGGCCTGCTTAGGCGTCTAGCTTGAGAGCCCTTTTCAAGCTGCCTACAAATTGGGACACACTTTTATTATCTGCACAACATCGTTGCTTATAAAGCACTAAGTATGATCAACAAAAAAAAAGATGCTTTTACAAAAATTGTTTCTCGCCAAAACGGATATAGAAGGCTCCCGATGTTCAATTAGCCTTCCAGGTTGTTAAAACAGCCCCTAATCCTTCCTACACGGACAAAAAGAAAAAAAAAAGATTTTTTTTCCTCCTGTTAATTGAGAGCGGGAATAACTGAAAAACTTGTCACAGCACAAACATCTACCCGCCAAGCAAACACTCCACACTGACACAGCTGGAATTGGGTTCCAGTATCGTTTCGACGTGCAAACGCAACAGCGCGAGACATGATAGGCACTTCAACCGCGGATACAAGCCGTTTCTACTTGCACGCTTTTTTTTTTTTTTTCCCGTCGCTCAGCCGGCAGTCGCAGCGCGGTAGATAGCATCGGAACAGTCTGGTAACGTTGCGTAACAGCCGAGCGCAAGGTCATGAAAGCACGCCGTCTGCGCGTGAAAGGAACTCGTCAATGGATAGAGGGATGGTAACAGCCACAGGCTCGCATCTCTAAAAGGAACGAGCGAGAAAAAGAAACGAAAGCGGCTTAAGCGTATCGCCGCCAAACGCCGCCGTGTTTACAGTCAAGGTTTGCGTGCTCACGTTGGCCAACTAAACGTTGCAAAATGCCAGGAAACGCCGACTGCAACGGACTCGAGCAATGTTTGCCCCCTACTTCGCTGTTTTTTTTTTTTTTTTTTCGCCCGTCTGCGCCGCTGTTTTTTACGACTACGGCGCGGAAACTCCTCGCACGAGCGCCGCGAGCTGGGCGCGTTTGAGGGCCGCTGGTCAGTGTTGACACAAAAAGGAACGAAACGCGGTGCAGATTATCAGCGCCAGCGTTTGCGAATGACAGTGCAAGCGGGCTGCAGCAAACAACCGTTTCTGCCGCAAGCGTCACTGATAAAACGGAGCGAAAGCTGAAAATGCCAGACACGACCAAGCTTCCACGGCTCGCGAAGAGCCCGAGATAGCGGCCAGAGAGACCTAAAAGTGTCGAGATGCCACTTCGCCCATACATTCAGCTGCGTGTCAATGGTAATTGTGGAAGAGAGGGGAGGAGGGGGCAGACGGAAGAGGGAAAGGGCGAGATACCGTCCACACACAGAACTCGTGGTCGCATCAAATGGAGTTGCGTCATTGAAAAGTTCAAAAAGACACAATAACTGACGTCCTTACCGAGCTAAAATGGCCCGCTGGATGACAGCCGGGCACGGCGGCGTCTTGGAAGAAAATGCTGAGCGCCGTCTGCAAAGCGAGAGTCGGGCGCGTTATGAAGGAAGCTTTCCCGTGGCCATGTTGATATGAAGGGGGAAGGGGGGCGCACAAATTGATTCTCGGACGGCAACTCACCTCGAATTGCCAGTGGGCGGCTTGAAGTAGCTGCTTCGCCTGGTCTCGGGCGCATCCAGCCGCTTGGGCGAACTGATTGATCATGACCTGTTCACGAAGGGAGTCCATAACTGTGGATCCCCGACCGACCCACCGCCTCCTGCGCCGTTTTTCGCCTCGCTCGAGGCTCTTGCCGTGACGTCACGCAGCTACACGAGACGCTATTGGTCACGCGGGATCACTGGTCTCGCTTCCATTGGGTCCCTGCGGCACAACGATTTCCGCTTCCGCCTCTGGCCAAAACACGGCTGGAAAGTGTGCTATGTTTGTAAACAAACCAAAGCAGGTGCTCGAAAAACTGCCTTCTGCTTGTTTAAAGATCCTGCCGCTAGTAACTATCGTCGGTTCGTGCTGTTTTAAGCGATTGCGATGCGCACTAGTCGGGTCATTCGCAGTAATGGTATTTCGAGCTTGAAATTTCGTGCCGTCATTTACAATGGTCACGCGTCGACTTCAAGCAAGCCAAAAGTGACGCTTGAATTCTAAAAGTGCAACGCGCAACAACACTCGAAGCCGTTTAGGCCTACCTAGAACTGCGTATGAAATCACCAGCAACGTCCAACTCATTGACTCATTCTCCTGACCCAGTCATACTGGTCATACGGCGTTGAACCTTGATTTTTTTTTTTTTTTTCAGTAACAGCTGACGCAAAGAACACGCTTCTGGTGTGAACAAAGAAAGTTTAATTATGTACGCATCACCTTTGAGGCCAGTGCGCTTTATGTATTTTGTACAGCACGCGCAGGCGGTTTTCTATTTGTACGCTTCGTTTACGAAATATCGCATTGATACTGCGGGGTACCACAACACGCGTTTTTGCACGGTCTCTTTATTAGTTCCATCTGGAGGTATATAGCGCAATAGCTACCCAGAATCAGTAAAACTACTAGCGCCATATAAAAAACAGACGTCCTTCATTTATCTACTTTGTAAGCTTCCACAATTGGATTGGATTGGATACTCTCTGTTAGCGCTATGTCGATTGGATTGAAAATTGTATGGCGAGTTTGACGTCTGCTCTAGAGCAAAAGCTGCCCGGCCAGCCCGTGCATTGAAACCGTGCTACACCCGGGCGCTGACATGATGCCACCCTCACAGCGTTGCCCGCTGCCTTTTTGCCTACTAGAGTTGGCGGCAGTAGTCGGTATTCACCTAGTCACCAACGCAGTCCATCATGGCAGCCACCGTTGCTGTGAGTGCGCCGTGAAAACTTTGCTGTGCCGAAACGTTGTGTGAAGCTTTTCCTGTGGTAGGTAGCGAACTTTTGTGCCATGCTGCCGCGTTAGATGCAGTTTTGCATTCTCCGCAACTGAGAAGGGTAGCGCCTAGATTAGCGGGTACTTCGTACGCTCGGAGAGGTAGCTTTTGCGGGTGCGTCAGGGGAGTTCGGTCGTCGCTTCGGAGTTGAGCGGACGTGTTTTTTCGTGCTCCTGTGCTTCGGAGGGGCTTCGTTTCGGCGGCCCGTTGCAAGCGCGGGCCGTTGGACGTCGCCCGGCTTTCGCTCTGCTGGTGTGTGCGGTCAAGTGCCAGCTCCTCCCCCCAGTACCCGTCTCCAAAGCAGTCGGGACCGCCGCATACTTCGCTCTTCGTCGCACCATGCTCACCTCCGTTCTTCACTGTTCCCTTCGAGGTTTCTCGTCTGCCGGACGAAGCATTATAACCAACAGTGTTCGTGGTGTGTTGTGTGCGATGGAATCGACCACAGTGGAACTACTCTTCTCTACTCTTTCCTCACCTTTCTAATCTTTACTTTTCTTTCTCCTATCCTATTTCCCCAACTATTCCCGCTTGCGGACTGTGTTAAATGCAGGTGAGCTCCCATGAGAGCTTAATAATATCCCCAGTTTATTTATTTTCCTGCTTCCTTTAACAAGAAATCCCTTCCCCTTGATTGCTTTTTTCCCCCTGATTTTTTTCCTGGTGGCTTCCCCTGTATTCGCGCATGCGCTGTTACTGTATATATCATTTTGTGTGTGCTGAAAGAGTTCAGTTGATATGCAGCGCTAGTCCTGTGTAGTCTTTTCTTTGTTGTCCCGTCTGTACAGCGCTATTTTAACATGTTTCACACGCCTCCCCCCCCCCCCCCCCCTGTATGCGTCAGCTGATTGTTTTTGCAATCTATTGAGGTGCTCTTTACAACTACTTGCTTTTCTAGCGAATGAAAGTTCGAACTTGACAACGCTTCCAAGAAATGCATGTAAATGGAAATCGTATTTGTGACTGCGCTTTATGCTAAACAAACATGCTTTCTGTGCCTGTTCCTGTCTATGAGGCCCCTGCAGCACGTGTGTCAACTTTTTTCTCCAGTTGAAATGCTTTTAGGTAGTGGCCCTTGCATTAGCTTAGATTCAATAACCGTGGAATACCCAAGCCTAATATTACAAAGTTATGTGCATCAAGAAACTCTCTCAAGAGATTTTCCGTTTTTCTAGGTATACGCTTAGAGGATATGTCATTGATTATATGCTTGGGGACGTCGCACAAGGTACATGATTAATGTTGTCAGGTTCTATTTAATAGCAGCTTATACAAAATCTCGACAAAAGCAAACCAGAGACTAGAAGATATCATGTAGAACGCGCATTTCCATTCTGGGTTTGTGGAACTATAGCTTTCAGTACTTCCAACTACAAAGAAAGTAGTGCAAGTGTTCATTAGTCACTGCAGGGCTCTTTACCTTTTAAAATTTCATGCCCCCTCTCCCAGAATAAAGAAAGAGGAAAATTGTGTGAGGAACTATTTCCAGCAAAGCTATGGCAGGTTTAAAGCCAATAAACAGACAGGGTCAAAAGCAAAAAAACCTTCTTGAAGAAAAACAATTTTATGATAAAAAACCTAAGCACTGGAGAAGAGGAGAAGAATGAAATACACAAATACAAGCAGAGGCACCATAAAAGAGCAAAAAATCAACAAAGCAAAGGCAGTTAGTCACGAAAGCTTCCACGATGGAGCAGACACTTCAGGAGAAATTTAAAAAAATTAGAAATTATGTACCCTATTTACATTATGTACACAGAAAATCAGACATATTTAAGTGGTTTTAGACAAGATGGAGCTGAAGTAGCCAAATCAGTTCTTGCCTTGAAGAAGCAGATTGCAGTGATTAAGAGAGAAAAACAGTCACAAATGCTGTAGGGGTGTTACCAGCATGCAGCATCCTTCGTTTGCCCATTTTGTCATTTTGCCTGCTTGTTTTATGCCTATCTTTTTTTCGCCCATGGTGCTGTCTTTGTACTGGCCATTTCCTCGCCATGTTTTTTTTTTCTCCCGAATTTTTTATCCTTTATTTTATGCCAGTCCTTTCCTTTCCTTTCAAGTTTACTGTTCTCATTTCCACATGTAGCACAGCCAGCTGGACAGTTCTTCTTCTTTCCTTGGTTAACCTCCCTAGCTTTCTTCTACAGTTTCTTCCTTTCTTTGAAGTCGCACATTAGGTCATCTTAGCCTTGCTCTTACCATCACAAACTTCCCTAGAGGTCTGGTGGTATTACTGGTGGTGAAATAAAATTTGTTGGATAAGAATTGCTTGCACATATGACCCTCTTGCGTTTTCTGTGTTTATTTTTGCTTCTGATACACGGACTGATGGCATTGCGATGGCCCACTATTTTTGATGAAAATAAGAGTGCTGATGACCACAATCTGAATGAGCATTAGCCAGAACTTTCATAATCAGCTACAGCATTACTGGAACCCAGCTTCGGTATTGCAACTTTGTCATCATCCTTGTTGCTGTGAGCACGCTGGAATGGAAGCGTGGAAATTCTACAAGGTCTGGTGTGGCACCTTTGTGGCCACCGGTTTGATGTTGGCATAAATGAGAAGGCTGTGCTACACATCGAATTCCTTCGTTCTATCGCATTCGCATATTGCATTCCTTCCTTTTATCTAGTGTATACAGCTGAAGAACGTCTCCAGATGGCCCTGGCTGAACCGATACTGTCGCAAATAATAAAATTGAGAGTTCAATTTATTGTCGGCTTTCTTAATGACTGCCATATGCAATGCACATTGTCTGAATACTCTATATTAGCGATTGATAGTCTCATGCTAGGCAGTCTGATTCACCTGCCATAGTTATGTTTGGCAGCTGTTTCAAAATTAACCACTATGATTGAACTAATGAGCGGCAATAACAATTTATAGGTGCACTCAAATTAATTTACTTTTCAAGGGAGACGTATATCCTTCGTCGACTTCGCCTTGCACAAAATACATGACGGTCCCATCGCGACCCAAGAAAGCGCATATGTGTGTTACCCATAGCCTCCTCAACATGCTTCCTCAACATGCTTCCTAGGCGGTCTCTGTTGACAGACAGATTTCCGGCCGAACCCGCAGGCATTTCAGGCAAAACCGCCTGCAGGCGGGGTGGTCCTGATAATTGGGCGTGAACAGAAGTGGCCGTTTCCGTTCATTGGCGAAGGCAGGGAAGGACAGAATAATTTTTCTTAATGCCCCACCACACGGGTGCCCATCTCACATGAACGAAGTTTACTCCTCCCCCACCTCCTCTGTGCAGGTATATACATGGGCCATATGAGAGCAGAGGTGCAAGTATACGTAATTAAACAACGTCGCTGATCCGCCGAATTTAAGAAATGTGTCATGCAAAGCATCAAATATATTCTCGAAAATTTCGGATTGCGTGTTTCAGCGATCGAAGGAGCATGCACCAAACGCACACACCCATACAGGAGATTTCTGCACCTACATTCGGGATGACCTTTCGGCTTCGCCTTGTCCTCCTCTAGGCTAAGGCGTTGCGCTGCTGAGCACGAGGTCGCGAGTTCGATTCCCGGCCGCGGCGGCCGCTTTTCTGATGGAGGCGAAAAGCAAAAACGCCCGTGTGTTCGAGATTTCGGCGCACGTTAAAGATCCCCAGGTGGTCAAAATTAATCCGGAGCCCTCCACTACGGCGCGCCTCATCGCCTGCGTTGCGTCGGCGCGTTAAACCCTACAATCAAATCAATGTCCTCCTCTAGAAAACCACGTTATTGTGCAAATTAAGTTACCATTATTATTATTAGTTGGCGGTTGTTTTATCTCTGACTCAAGTAAAACATCGTTCAGTGAAAGTATAACAGCACCCGTAAACAAGAACCTAGTTATACGCTAGGCATGGTAAAATGGTTCGTACATTTGTTTGTTTTTAATTTGTGAATCATATACGATTAAAAGGAGCCGATCTGCCCAGACATGTTTCGCGTAACATGATATGACCGGCTGACGGCGAGTTCAAATCGGCAGCAGCCACTGCAGACATGTAGAGAAGGTGTGTCCTTGAAGATAGGCGGCGGCGGCTTTATTCCGTATCATCGGCAGTCTTCGCAAGCGTGTCTTCGCAAGCAACGAAGTGACACAGCAGACACTAAGGCGTGTTAGCGTGAACCTTTGTAAATTAGCCCCACACGACTGACGCTCCTCACAATATACCGAAACTTGAATTTGGCGCCTCTGCCCGACGTCTTCTTTTTGCTTATAATTTCATTTATTTTTGTTCGTCAAGCATGAATACTTCAAAAAAAGTAATAAGAAGCATACAAACTCGTAAAAAAACTTAGTTATTGCCATAAAAGTTGCCTAATTTTAGCTTAGGGCCCTAAATTTGTGCCTCATTTTCAAGAAAAATTGTTAGCCATATCTTCAACTACTGATCTGGCAACTACAGCGTGGCATCATGGCGGCATTCGTGTTTAGACACATTTTTGAGCCAGCTTTACCCGCCTGGTCTGCTCTGCTCGACAAGCTCCTGGACAAGCTGGCTTTTGTTAATCCCTAACCCCGTTATTATCATTTTATAACTTGCGTTTTTTTTTCTTCTTTCGTACTGGCAATTGTTCAAGGAACGAGAGCGAGATGGATGTCGTCGACGTGTGGTATAACAAGCAAGACTACATTGAAACCGTGAGTAGAGAGTCAACCTCTTGTTTCGCATGTCTTTCAATTCCAATGGTTCAGCCAGTCAACGGTGTTTTTGTTTCTGTCTTTCCTTTTGGTAAGGCGTCCGGCAACAAAGTCAGCCGAAATTCTGTTCTCTGCGGTAGCCACAACATCGTCCTCAACGGAAAGGTACTACAAGACACACCCCACCACCTTGCGCGTACTTGTAAACACTGCCTGCTGATGGATGACATTTTGTTTGTTCGTTCTGTTAATATGTTTGCAGACGATTATTCAGTCGGAATCAATCATACGTGGCGACTTGGCGAACGTGAGGATCGGGCGGCACTGTGTCATAAGTAGCCGTTCTGTCATTAGGCCGCCGTTCAAGAAGTTCAGCAAGGGGTAAGTACCAGTTCAAGTGTTTACAGGAACGCTGTTCTGCGTTTATTGAGCCCGAAAGTCTCTCGGTGTGTGTGGTCGTACTGTGGTCTTACTGTGGTGATGAAAATAATATAGTGGGGAGAGCGCGGTGCGCGCACAGCGCCTCACAGAAGCGTGGGGCCATCGCGATGATGGGGCTCCGTAGAGAATCATCTGCAAAAGACGCCGTTGTGGGTCTCTTTTATTGGCCGGTCCAGAGCAATTTATGGGAATCCGAAAATTTCTCCCGCAAAGAAATTGTGTGTTCCAATGAAACACTGAGCTGCTTTGGAGCAGTTCGGACCAGTCCAAATTTAAATGGCAAAAGAGGCCTCTAGTTTGTTTTATTGCCTGCTCTATTGAATTTTTTTTTCTAGTGCACGAAAAGTGGGTGTGACTGTGTAATACTGCCAAATTGCATTCCCAGTAGCAAAAACAGTGATAAAATGTGGCAGCGGGTACACTTGTGGCGCAACTTTCATTCCTGTATAGTAGTCGCAACGCATCTGTCTAGAGGACAGTTTATTGTAATTCATGTGTAGCTTTGACGTAAGACAGATTTCTAGACTAACCAGTCGCACAGGTTGGCATGTGTTCTATTTTAAACCTTGTGACTTTACTAAGGCAAAAATGTTACCGCTGCACTTGGTTCCTAACAATAATGTTAGACACGGTTTGCTACCAATACCCATGCTGTTGAGATTCCTCTATCTTGAAGTCAATTCATTTGGTTATTCCGTGCTTCTGCTATTTCCAGCTCCCCTGGTCCCATCTTTACTGTGCATACCTCTGTTATAGTAAGGTCAAATTATTTCCCAGCCAGCCACTGATTGAGCTGTAGGTTTGCTTTTCCATTGGTCATAGTTTGAAATGTTATTGCTACATAAATGTCCAGACATGCCCATCTCGCGTTAGCTCAGTCAGTGCATCTTGTTTTAAGGTATTCTTACCTTAATTGACTGTGTCATATTAATAAGACGAGAGTAGCGAAGCTCACGATAAGTTTGCCTTAATTGCGGCTTTATTCAAGAACCATAGTTCAAAAATTGCCCGCTATCATCCCCTGGCTTGTTATAACTTCTACCGTTTGCTGTGATGCCATTAAGGGCAAAGGTCATTGTATTGGTGTACAGAAGGTCACAAGTTTGAACCTCAGCGGCTGCAGTGGCTATGTTTAAAAGCAAAATTGCAAGATGCCTGCGTGTATACTCAGCACTGCGACTCAGATTTTCACCCACCGCGGTGGCTCAGTGGCTAAGGCGTTGCGCTGCTGAGCATGAGGTCGCGGGTTTGATTCCCGGCTGCGGCGGCCGTTTTTCTGATGAAGGCGAAAAGCAAAAATGCCCGTGTGTACGAGATTTTGGCGCACGTTAAAGATTCCCAGGTGGTCAAAATTAATCTGGAGCCCTCCACTACGGCACGCCTTATCGCCTGCGCTGCATCAGTGCGTTAAACCCTACAATCAATCAATCAGCGACTCAGGTTTTCAAAAATCCACATGGTCTACATTAATCTGTGAACTCTTTATATGGTGTGCTTGCCATTCAAGTACAAGAACTAGAACCAACTAGCAAGTACACTAGAACCAACATTGGAATTTTAACATTGGTTAGATTCTGGCTACAGCAACCTTTTTTTTTTTTCCTTCTTTGAGGCAACAAACAAAACCCGTATGCCTTGAGATTTCGTTGCACGTTAAAGGTCCCCGAGAGGTCGAAATTATCCCGTAGCCCTCCACTACAGCACATAAAATCCCCCAAAATCTGCGCAGCATTATTTGCAGTTCAAAATGTGTATGGCGAACCTATGACGCCCTGTTTGATAAGCTTTAGCATCACCAGGGCTGTGGAGTTTGCTAGGGTGAGAGGACCTGTTAATGTTAGATGGGCTGAAGACTTTTTGACAACGACTGAGCTTTCAAGGAAAGGGTGCTTTTTTTTTGTAATTTCTCGCTGAAGAATAGATCTGTGATAATCTGCTCAGCAGAATACCAACTTTTGTGGGCAAGCACTTTTGCTGCTTCCACTGGGGGACTGTGGAGAGCAAATTCTAGTGCAATGCCATGCTTATCAATGCCATGCTTATCGCCAACAAACGGGACTGGGTAATTGTGGTGGTGCCCCTAGTTCCATTTGGTCACATTACATGAATGCTAACGGGCAGTTAGCATGCTGATAACCATGCTTCTAGTGCTGCCCCATATTATGTCAGTCCGGCCCATACAATGTCACTGCAATGCAGAACTTGAAGGTTTTTTAATATTTCTTGCTTCTTTAGAGTAACAAAATTGTCCCCGTATCTGCTCCTTTCGTTGCAAGTGTCGAAGACGATAGTCTTTCGTCGACATTTGCAACGACACTTGAGGCTATCGTCTTTCGTCGATGAAAGACGATAGTCTTTCGCCGACATTTGCCAAGTAAATGCCTCCCTTCGCTTTCCCGCTCACCTCTCATGCTGTTCCTCTCCCGTCGCATTCCTCCCAAGGTAACACGCTAGAGGTTTGCTCCAGTCAATTTAAATTTACCGCATTCCACTGCACCAGGCCAGGTGCCTCGATTCCAGCGCTGCCGCACGGCGAAGACGCGCTTGAATCGAGGCGCCCTACTTCAACGTTTATAGAACCGCGTTGCCCTACTCCACAAGCGTTCCAAGCAAAACGTGGAACCTTTCGTAACTGTTGCTGCTTGATTTCTTAAAATGCCACCAGAAGCTACTGTGGTGCGGGCGACAGCAGGTGACAGAATGATTTTTGTTTTGCTGCAGTGGATGTAGTATTTCATTCGCTATCGCGAAAATCAAGCATCTATGAATTTTTTTGATAAAGGAACGTAAATATTCCTTGTGTATTAGTTTTGTTCCTTACGTTTGTGTAATGTCTTGTTCTTGTTCAACAGTGGTGACAAGTGTGAACATTGCCACCGGACCTAAACATTTAGATTTAGCGGTGGGCATATAAACCTGTTGTGTAGCTTCTGTTTCACTTTGGCCGGGTGGCTGAATCGAGTCACAGACAGACCAAAATTTCTTCCATTAAAAACATGTTTTGTGGCTGGGATGGTGCTGAATGAGTTACCAGAGGCTAGTTCTTTCAAATAGATCAAAATTGTATTTTGTCTTCATAGCCCCTGTTCCTTGACGCCGGTGTGCCTGTATCCCTTTGCAGTGTGGCCTTCTTTCCACTTCAAATCGGCGACCACGTCTTCATTGGTGAAGGGTCGGTTGTCAATGCGGGCCACGTTGGTTCCTTCGTCTACATCGGCAAGAACTGTGTGATTGTGAGCTTAACCACATTTGCCTTTTTTTGCTCTCTCTCTCTATTTTAGGTGCACAATCTTGTTTATTATGTGTCCATAGGCAGTAGGACATGTAGTAGCCACCAGTTTTAGTAGTATCCCCAAACAAAACTCCTTCAACTATCTAGGCAACTGAGCAATTCTGTTACAAAAAATTTTGCAGGCCTTCTAGATTCTTTTATGCCTTAGGAAATAACACTCTTTCTTTGAAGTTTCCGTACATGTGTTTGGTTTGGCTGTTTTATATTTGCATACATAAAATTCCCACTAGAAATATTTTTTCTGAGACGAGGGCAGGGGGTGTCTGTGTGCAACTTCGTGTTTATTCTCTCTGTATAGTTCGATTCAAGGCTTCTAACAGCGAATGGTGCTTTCCACATGCACTGTGTAAAACTTGAAAGGCCAAATTTCTTGGTCTGGCAAAACTTTGAGGATGCTGTCGTGTTATTGTATGCATCCAGATGATTGTGGGACCCAGCTGAACTGCCACAACTTTCTCCAAACCACATCTATATGTCACTACCAAACTGCTTCACCTGACTGCAACGCAAGACCAGTTGCTCAGGTGTTCAACCAACTCGGAGCATGCAAGAGGCTTGCTAGCATTGCACGACAAGGGAAGTCGATGAAAGTTACAGTCTACGTATATAGTGCTCCACTATTAATTAACGGCAGGAGGATAAACTCGTTCAATGCAACAGCAGTAGCTGTCTACCAAGTTCTGGATTCTGGCCATTTGAGTGAAGAGGGGTCGACAGTGGCATTGCCAACACACCAATCTCCGCAAATCCAAAAAAGCAAAATGTTAGCATGCAGCACAATGCCTGATGCGAGATTTGATAGAAAACTCATTATCAAATGGCCCTAGTGCTTTTAGTGCCCCCAAGGCTAACATAATGTAGACATGCATGTGCAGTGGTGAGCCCCTGGAGAGACTGTTTGGGTGTTATCTGGTGACTCCTACTCAGAAGTTTTTACAAATATTTTTTGTCTCATCCTGACAGTGAATGTACCTGTTGTAGGGGAGTTTGGGGGTAGTGGAGCAATAAGGAAGAAAAGTTGTGGAAAATTAAATTTGTAGGAGGGGTTGCTGAGCTCGTATGTTACATATGATGCAAGTGAAATGTAGGGTGTGCCTTCTTGTGTGCTGTGTGTTCTGTTTCGGACATTAGCATCATACTGCTATCGACGGGTGCTGCATCTACCAAGTTGTGGTCATGAAGTTCCCGAAACGGCCTTGCTTCCTCGCATACTGCTTGTCTTCTAACTTTCAAGCGTATGGCGGGTGCCATTGGTGCTTTTTGTATCCTCCCAGGGACGGCGCAGTGTGCTGAAAGACTGCTGCATGATCGAGGACAACACGGTGCTCGCCCCGGAGACTGTGGTCCCAGCGTTCGCCATCTTTTCGGGGTCCCCAGGTAGGTTGCTGTTTTTTTTTTTTTTTTTTGATTGAGCACTGCACTTTGGGAGAGTGCTGAGGTGCTTGAATGTTATGTTGAGGCAGCCGTTTCGTTTTATTGTTGTCACTTTGGTGGGGCTGTAAATGTCATAGTATGGGATGGGTAAAAATGAACATTGTTACTTTGCACTGCGTGTACTTTCCGTGCTTGGGTGGGTCCGAGAGCGCGAATGGGGCAGGGGAAAAATTTAAGTATTATAGTGTGTAATGTTCATGCACTGTATGTAATGTAATGACAGTATTTAATGTTCATGGACTGTAGCTCTCAACAGGCCTGGGTGAAGTTTGTGTATGAGCAAGCAGTGTGGTGCGGCAATGCGAAGCAGATGGGCTAGGGCACATAGGTCGTCAAGGGTGGCAACTAGCGCTTTCAGAACAGACCTAGGGAAGTGACATTTTTGTAACATACAGTAGAACCCGTTGAAACCCCGCCGCGGTGGCTCAGTGGCTAAGGCGTTGCGCTGCTGAGCACGAGGTCGCGGGTTCGATTCCCGGCCGCGGCGGCCGCTTTTCTGATGGAGGCGAAAAGCAAAAACGCCCGTGTGTACGAGATTTCGGCGCACGATAAAGATCCCCAGGTGGTCAAAATTAATCCGGAGCCCTCCACTACGGCGCGCCTCATCGCCTGCGTTGCGTCGGCGCGTTAAACCCCTCAATCAATTAGAACCCGTTGAAACGTTCTCGGTTCATACGATTTTCCGGTTACTAACTACACTCTCAATTGTGAAAAAATTCCCTATAGTACGTTTTCTTCTGGATAGTACGCTTTCTCGGATAGTACGTTTCTCCCTCATGTTTTTTTTTTTTTTTTTTTTTAACATATCAACGAGGTTCTACTGTATGTCGGTTTAATTGATGGTGGACTACAGGCAAACAAGGCTAGCACAAAGGATGCCCTGTATCAGCGGGAACTTGCTAGCCATCTTGTACGTGAATAGACGGAAATTGTTCTACTGCGCTTGGCAGTGAATACTTTTTCCATGCTTAACTAGCCAGTTATTGGTGGCCTGTGGTCAGTACGGCCAAGGTGGCTCAGCTGAACATGTATCTGGGGTGACTCGTGGTAGTGGTGGTGCACTAATGGCAGCGACTGTGGAAATCAATTTAATTTCTAAGGGATGAGCCGATAAGTGCTGATGTACAGATTCATCCACTGTGTTCGAATACGCTTGAAGTGTGGGAATGCAAGACAGAGGCCGGTGGTTGCTTGCATTGCTTCTCAATTTGCACTTTCCAGACGATCCCAGCTGTGCAAAGTAAGGTGTTGGAACTGGGGTTGATATACAAGACGAGGCTGAAAGATGGCAGACACTAGCACACGCAGGGCATGAAAGCGAGCACCTTCCGACTTTTGGCTCGTTCGGCGAAACAAGTGTAGCACGCTTGAATCCTTTCGTTGAATAGAACAAGGCTGTGTGCTGTTGAACCAGCTGCCCTTATTTCCAGCCTCAGTACACTTACAGAAACAGCTGCACCGATGGGGGGTTCGCCTTTCAAAAACAGCAAAATTTGCGTCTGCCACAACTGCCATTAGCCCTATGAGTGCAGCGAACTGGGCAAGTTGGTGAATGTTCACGGTGAAAACAGCACATAAAAGACGAAGACAGAAAAGATAAAACACTAACCCAGCACCGCCCCTACAATTGGCATGTAGGCGACAAATCTAGCCAACAAGTAAGCACCACTGCAAAATTACGCCCAAGGCAGCCTGCAGATGGTGCATCCTGTTGGGCACCGACCACACGGCTACATCATTCGCATACATGGGTAGAAAAGTGTCCAGCATGTCGGCCAACTTCCAAATGTAACATGGCTACGTTGAACAAAATGGGAGATAATACAGGGCCCTGAGGCACGCCTCACTTTGAAACAGTGTCCCTCGCGTTTGTTGCCTATACAGATTGAGAATGAGCAGCTGTGCAATGCAGAGAATGGTGTACTGGTGGTGAAATGTAGAGTCACTACAGCATAGCGATTATTGCCGAGTGGCTTATGTTATCGCAGGTTTTTTGAATGTCCGCGGCAAGAATTGTGCGAATTTCATCGGGCCTGCCACCCATGAGTACCATCAGAATGGCGAGTTGGGCTAGTTGGTGAAATTATAATGTTGAAACCTTCAAAACCAACTACCGGCCAGTTGTACCAGGTTGCTCGTCCTGTGTTCCCTTCGTTTGTGTTGCGCTTTTTGAAGGTTTCGACATGAGTACCATAGCTGAGAAATGATGTGGTCGGAACCCAGTCTTAGCTGGTGGGGGTACCATTCATACTGTTCCGGCTGCCGTGAATGTCATGGTTAGCATCCGTTCTAAAGATTTGCAAAGGGTCGACGTCAGTGCAGCAGGATGGAGGTTAGTCAACCGATCATGGATCTTTGCAGGTTTTAGAAGGAGTGCCACTTTGGCACGCTTCAAAGTAAGTGAGGTGCCACCTGATGCCCAGGCTGTGTTTAAACAAATCAAGTGACCACTGCCGACTGGGACCATCAATGTCCATAGGCACCTCATAAGTTGCAACATCCAGGCCTGGCTCTGTGCGCAATTACACCTTGTGGGCAGCTGCAAAGGACTTGGCCGTGTTGTATGGGGGTCTGTATTTCGTTGAGGCCGTCCTGGCTGGGAAGCAAATAAGCCCCGGGGAGAAGACAGGCATGGTTGTGCCTTGGCAAGAACACCCCCACAACCTCCATAGCAAACTGGCTCGGGGTATGTCCCAAGTGGCCATCGAGTCTTGAGGGGTGACTACCGAGCTCCATGTGATAGAAAGCTTGCCAGATTGATGCACTGGGCACACCAGTCCAGCCCATGTTGAGGAAATAGGGGATTTTTATGACGGTGAGCTGCGAGCGTGAGAAGACGGTGTGGTGGAGTGCACAATAATTTAGGGCTCGAGGGCTGCCCATTGTCCACCAGTTCCGCACGGCAGTGAGCTGTCCATGGGTTTTGAAGACGCCTGCTTGTTCGTCTACCCAAACGGTCCGCATGACATCCCAAAGGACAACACCTAGCCCAGACAGTGGATTGGAGGTGTACCTTCATTGGAGGTACCTTCAGCTCAAACCTGTTGGGAATAAGTCTCAGTTTGTTACACAGCACCGATGTCAACCGGAGCCAAGGTGAATGGGGTAGGGATCCGGCTGTCCAGCACTCCATTCCAAGACACAAGCTGTGCTCCAAGTCAACTTGAAAGGACCAGAGAGTGTGATGGGATGCGTGAATTGTCCCCTCACCGAGTTGAATTGTCCCCTCACCTTAGTACAAAAGAGCTCGGGGTGTGCATAGTGACTGCATCCAACATCATTGGACCTCAGTTAGTCGGGGTTCCACCAAGTCGGATGCTGCACACTGGTATCTGTTTGGGTGCAATCGTGGGTGAGGTGTTAAAAACAGAGGTGAAATTCTCAGTTTTGTTCATGTGGCGTCCATTTTAGAGTGTTAATTTTGAGCGAACCCTGACTGACTGAAGGCATGTGACCCGGATGTAACTCTGAGCAAGCGGGGCAAAGAAATCATAATGCGCGCCAACTTTGCACAGAGCAGTGAACTTGCCATAATCCTTAATGTAATGTTTTCTAGCATTTTTTTTATTGAGCACTCATGGACCCCAGTGAGTAAAGTCCTGAACTAAAGTGAAAGCTCGTCAATTCGAAATTTAATAATTCACATTTATGGATAATTTTAACTGTACCGTTCGGTCCTCGCCTATTTTTCACCGAGTATTTTGAAACTCGTTTTTTGTGCCACCCAGCTTCGCTTTTATTGAAAACAATGATGTCTTCCATCTTGTATTGCAGGTCTTTTTTCCGGCGAGCTCCCAGAGTGCACGCAAGACCTGATGACAGACTTCACCAAGGCCTACTATCACCATTTCAAGCCATCGGATAACACTGCCAGCTAGCTGCGTTCCGGTTTCATTGTTAACCTTACTATAATGTATTTAATTAAAGCTACAGGGGCCATGGCACCTTTTTGACTAAAATGTTATTGGACTTTTTTGAAATCACCACAGCAGCGATGGAATGGCTACAGGTCACTGGAACAAGAGAATCAAGTGCCTTCGCAAACAGATTCTTTCTTCTCTCTGGTACCATGAACATCGTCATGCTACTGTGTTTTCCTCCAACATTAAAGTATTCTTTCTTTTTTCCCCTTCTTTTTAAGCCCACTCAGTTCTTTCCTCCTCTTGTATTTCTCTCACTTGTTATCGTTTGAGTGATGTGGTTTTTATCTCTTTAGTGACATTGGTTTTAATCACTGATCTTAGTTTTGACGCGTGTTCATTTTATAAGCTCAAGTAAACCGCAATTCTCTCGTCTACTGTCTTATTTGGCCCTGTTTTATCATTTTGTTTCATTTGTAATTTGTCGGTACTGGTTATGCAAAAAAAAAAAAATGCCTGGTCTATACTGAACTTGCACAAGGCTACTGCGGGACCAAGGTTTTACAGTCGAGCTACGTGTAAATTCTATCGGCAAGGTTCAACTGGAAATTTTGCAACTTGTCAATACATGAAGGCTACCAGTGGTTTAAATTATCACAGGGCAGGAAATGTTACAAAGGTAAAGGAAAATACTTCTGGATTGATTTTCTGAACTCTGCTACAATTACAGGCAAATGTAGTTCCCACTTAAATTTTGGAGGGAGTGTGGAACGTTGCTAATCTACCCGTAATTTCGAACTAACGCCACGATCCAACTGCCGCACCGGAAGAAAACCACGAAACTACTCTATGCATAAAAAGGATGTAGGAGTTATTCAGCAGCAGAGAACTAACTTCAAATCACCAAACACAGTTGTCTTTCATTCTTGCAAAATGTCCCACAAAGAAAAAGGCGAACTGGTCGGCCAGAATTTCTTTATCCCATGAATGAACAAAACCGTCGAGATGGCTGCTCCGGCCCTGAACGTTAAATCAAAACTACTACTGCAATGCGATCCCTAGCTTTCTCTTTTGCATTGTTGTCAACTTGGATCTCCTAGCTGTCACACATTGGCTAGAGGAAACAGATTTGGGAGAAAAAAACGCTGCGTGATTAAATGAAGACAAGAGACAGAAACAGAGCAGGATGAGTGCAGAACTTTAAATCCTCCAAGAAGCAACGACACGCGCATATACTTACCACTGTCGTCGCCATTGAGCACGGCGAGGAGTACGGTTTACGTGTGGATGCAGCAGGTCGCAATGCTGTCAAAGTTGAGGGAGCATTGCATCGACCTTTGATCGAAAAGTATGTCAAGCAATTTTAGTCTGGCTGTTCCTGGATTTTATACGTACGCATTCCATGCCTCCGAGAGTGCAGGATGTCCAAAGTTTATCTAGGCCCTCACCAAAACTTATCTGAGCACTGGCCACCACCAGCGACTTAGGTAACATCACTTAGTCTGCTCAACATCATTTTCCAACTTACTCAAGTAATAGAGTGTCGTTTATGCGGTGAGTGCTTCCTTTTTGGGGGTGTACATTAGAATACTGTTTTTCAAAGTGATGTATCAATTTATTCAATTCTCGCAGTTCTCTGAGTGAAAGAAGTATTGACGATGTTCTAAAAATATATAATTACCGCATTAACTGGACATGAATGCATCTTTCAACGGTTTATTCTTCAAAAAACCTGACAGGGCATAGACAAATGGGTAAACGCAGATTGCAACGTTGGTGGCAAGAAATGTCTTGATAAGTACGTAGTGGCAAAGAGAAATGTTATCTGCACAGTTTGGTCAGAAAAAAAAAAGGTGTGGTTAGCATTAGTAACGTTTCAAGTGTTGCTGGATGTGGTTACAAGTGTACCAGCTTGTAATGACTGCAGCGAGAGATGCCGCACCATGAATCAAAAGTGACAAAAACAGTGTTATCGATTATCAAGCACAGTTTGCTGGGAAATGCCACTGGGCTGAATACTCGCAAACGTCTTGCATTCGACTCCGTTGAGCCAAGCTCGGAGAGACGTAAAGATCCGCAGGCCACAGTCTCGCAAATTCCAGTTTTCTGGTCAGTAATTCGTACTGTAATATAAGTAGCACCACCCCTCCAACTGCACTACCACTTGAAAACTTTGATACATGAAACTGTTGAGTGAGGTAAGTCGCAAACATTTATAATCTCGGCATAAAACCCGCCGCGGTGGCTCAGTGGCTAAGGCGTTGCGCTGCTCAGCACGTGGCCGCGGGTTCGATTCCCGGCCGTGGCGGCCGCTTTTCTGATGGAGGCGAAAAGCAAAAAACGCCCATGTGCACGAGATTTCGGCACACGTTAAAGATCCCTAGGTGGTAAAAATTAATCCGGAGCCCTCCACTACGGCGCGCCTCATCGCCTGCGTTGCGTCGGCGCATTAAACCGCACAATCAATCAATCAATATTCTCGGCATAACGAGGTAGTACTGGTAAGTCCAGATATGCGCATTGTCATTACTGAATCCACAGAAGTGTAAGTTGGTTTTATTGTACTTTTCACGATCTGCCGTAATCACTGCAGCAGCTATCTCGGGTCTTCGTGGATGCTACAAGTACAACCAGATAATTAACATGGTTGATTTGCTTCCCTGCATTCCAGAAAGCTTATTCTCGCAACCATTAGACTCTGTCAACTATGGGAGAGCCATCAGAAGTCATCGCTGCCTTCAGAGTCTGTTGTATATCTAAATCAGCAGCTCTAACGACCAATTGGTGGAGAGCGGACTTGATAAATTCAATTTGGATGACTCAAATTCGGGACTGGAATACGCATTTGTTTTTTACTTGAAAAGTGCTACTTTAAAATGACATAACACTGATCCATTTGGGGAAGAGCTAGAGTAGGAGCATAGGCCTGTTTTTTGTGCTCAGCACCCTTTCTTGCATCAGAAGACATGCTTATTATATACTGAGCGTGTGCTTAATTTTTCATATGGTAACAAAAGAAATATGGATTGACCAGTGACGTAGCCAGGAATATCTTTTAAGGGGTGTTATCGTTAGTACAAAAATAAAAAATAATTAACGTGGGCCCAAACGTTAGTCGAAGTGGCAGTTGTTTTGTTCACACAAATACGAGTGGGTGCCCACAGGACTCCGAAGAGCCATTTTCGGTCTACAAACCGATGCTCCTTGTTAATTTATTCCTGTGGTGTGTAAACAGCATGGGCCAGAAAAGCCGGAAAAAAAGTGGGGGGACGCACACGCCGAACATTTCAGCGAGTGTTCCGACACCGAACCCTCGATCCCCGCCGATCGATGAGCGATGCCCTGGCCGCAGTCACTGCCAGCCTTTTCTGAACGTGACATTTTTGCATCTGATATCAGAGAAAAAAAAAAAAAACACTGGAAACGCGTTTGTGCTGTTGGGGCTGACTAAATAAGAATAAATAAATGGTGGCCCCTTTACTCAATCAAATAGGAAAAAGAATGTTCTGTTGCTTTTCTTGGGAGCAGGCAATTGGCACCATACCCCCACTACTTCGAACAGACGCTTATGTATCACAGTGTTCAAAGCACTCAGTCCGCGTGGCGAACCAAGGCTTCTCACATGTGAAGGAGGATTCGAACTTCTGACCCTCGGTACGCTAGATGGAAGCCCTACCCGTTGCGCCACAAACACACGGGAAACACGAATGATATACACGTAGCTATAAACAGTCACCTACAGAGTTTATGGTGCAGTTTAGAATCAAAATACATTTCCTCGCGAGGGAAAAACACTGAGCAACGTTTTCGCCCTGTACGCAGGCTGTCATTACCAAGGAGGTTATACAAAACTTCCTTGGCCATACCTGACAGCAAAAACAAAACGAACCTTACTGTTCGTTGGTCGGCTCTTGGGTAACCACATGCATGAGCGGCACCACTATTGCCAACGGACAATTATTTATCACACGGGAAAACGACCCCGAGTCCAGTTGCAGGAACCCGAAGTAGCTGTGTGTGAACGGGGGATTCGAACCGTTGACTTCCCGAGTTGTAAACAGATACGCTAACCGCTGCGCCACAAATCCAGCGCCATTTCAGCCTCCGCCAGTGGTGATTAGTTGTTGTGCGGCGTTATTAATCATGACCTCGTAACAGAACGTGTTGTTTGGCAGTTTCGTGTTGTCGAATGCGGGCGTGACGGACGCGTACCTATGCAACGCGGCAGAGCCGATGTTTCGAACCTCGTCTAGGCTGTACTATGACGCTAGGCCGCCAATTGGTTATTGTGGTAGTTCACAAAGATGGCACATCGTCCGCGTAAAAATCACAAGCGAAAACCGCAGGACGGAAGACAAACCGTCGGCGGTAACCGCGGTACAATCCACAGAACAGGGTCACAGAACAGGGAGGATTTTAGAGAAGCAAAGGTCTAGCTTTGCCTGTAGTGCCAGAAAAAGCGTAGTGGCGGCGTCGTGAACTACCCAGTACGCCCGCTTGATGGCGCTGTAAACACGGCTTTGTAAACATGGCGGATGCTTTTTGCACAGGCAGCTTGAGCTCCTTAATAACATGGCTGCCCTCGCACGGCGGCCGCCGGCTCGCTGCTCCACGGCCGGACTCGACTCTCCTCCTCCCGCGCGCGAAAGGGGCGTCGAGTCCGGCCGTGGCTGCTCCTGCTGGCTCCTGGCTGGCACGCTGGTCGCGTGTTTACTTGCGCCGCGCTAGTGAAGTGATGTTACGCCAGGTGACCAGATGGCCTCGACTGGCACAGACCACAGTGAGCAGCAAGTGAGAACAAATCGTTTATTGACATCCGCAAGTTTACAGAGGCCAGGACATCATTTCATTTCGATCGCTGCAATTGTACGTCGCTTTCGTGACAACATTTTTTTTTTGCCATAACAACTCGTTCACTTGCGCTAAGATTTCGAACGTAGGGCACAAATGAAGTATTAACGGCGACAACGGTTTCCTTTGCACCGTCTTTCTAGCGGAGTGCATAACACTCACCTTCTGTTGGAAGAATCGAATATTCTGGCCTCGACAGCTGCCTTCCGATGCGGAATTTCCCACATTTGTCATTCCACAAGCACTCAATTCCCGTGTTTTGCCAGTCCTCTCAACAACTGATGGACGCAAAAGCACATAACAGCAATAACAGTCACGAAACCGGTGCTCCGCGCACATTGAAACGGTCGGCCGTTGCAGCGGTTTCAATTTGAATTGGCGGCTTTGTGGTTGCGAATTCAGAAACGAGGTGGTGCACCAGTCGGCTGTTCGTAAAAAGTTGCGTACATTTTTGCTCAACGGATGTTTGATGCGGAACTTGTTAATAGTATTTTTAAATAACACATTGTAAGCGAACTATGTGGGCTCTTTGAGTCACGGAATGAATGTTTTGTATTCTATACCAAAAGTAACATTTTGCCTGCGCCGTCTGGTGGGCTTGATGGTCGAAAACAGCGCTTTAGGTTGGTCACTTGGGGCGTCGATTTTTACGCCGCCTATTCGCCGCGAGCTCGACATGTAGGTGGCGACACCGTCGCGCTGCTAGTGTGGATGCTCCGCTGAGCGGCCCGTAAGAATGCACACTGTGGACGCGCTTCGTGCTTTTTTCTCGCAGTATGTGCGCACGAAAGGTGCAAACAAGAGTGGTATGCTGTAGTTCGGTTCCTCAACGTTCAATGTACAGCATGGAAGCGGCAGTCAGTTTTCATTACTACGCCAAAAAAAGCGACGGCTCATCGGGAATCTCAGAATTGCCGTAATTGTGACAATGAACTTGTACGCTGTGGCTCGTAGCAACCTCGATCTTTCCAGACTATGGCTTTGAGCCTTCAATAAAAGCATAAATAGAAACAAATTAGGAATCCTCGATCTCTGAAATTCAGTTTACAACGGCAATCTCAATCGCTTTCACTGGTAGCATGACGCATTCTTGCATTTGTGGGATGCCCTGAAATGGTAACACTACTTAACTGCCCCGACATTCTTTCTAAGAGCTTACGATATTTTTTGTGTGTTCAAAAGGCAACATAAAATTACTGAATTTTGATCAGCGCAGAGATATAAATGTAACCGCTCTAACGGGTCTTTTAAATTAAATTTTAGCGACTCTAAAGGAAGGTTTGATGAACAACGGTTTCAGATCACCTATTTACGGCTTTCGTCGCAAGTGAACTTGCGAATTGAATTGTCAACGCACGCAGTACAATCAACATCTCATATATGTTTAGCTAGGTTTTAGCAAAGTGACAAGCAGGTTTACAGTGTGCAAACCAAGCTTCTGGGACCTCACAGTGAGCACAAATTTTCTGTTACAGCTGCTCTGTTGACCATTTGCGTTCCTTTTAAAATCTAACAGGTGCCTGCAACAGCGACATGTGTTTGCATTCTTGCGTATAAGGTCGCTTACGAACCCTAAAGATGGCAATAAATGATCGAAGTTGCGCTGTTGCAGATGTAGTAAAACATTTCCTTTTTATTTCTCGTTGCGAATCAGCGCAACGGGTTCCCGGTAACTATTTTGTTTTGTAAACTGAATATCGCCTTTGTCATGGCATTTAATTCTTGAGGATTGGTTAAAAATGAAATTCTGTGCATTTCCTTTTTTTTTTCGGGAAGAGGGGGGCGGGGGGGGGGGGGTCCTGTTAACGTTGCAAGAGCAGAGAGAAGAGAACGCATGTAACGCGAAAAGCCAAACTATGGTTATCAGTATTGCTTACAATCGAAACTACACTAGGCGTTGTGTTCTGTAGCGGTGAAAAAGCAGTACTTTAACACGTATTTTCAAAATTAATTTGAATTTGAAAACCATTTGGTCCGAGATTGTCCAGGAATTGTGGCTCGCCTTTTTCAAAAATGTATTGAAAGCAAGCATTGTGGGAAAAAATTAAAAAAAAAAAAATCAGCGAGTCAAGGCACACACCCCTCACACATATGGGCAACAACGTGCATTATATTACACGTTTTCTCCTCTTTCTTTAAACTTAGGTCCACCTTAAGAGGTTAAGACGGGACCATATTAGGCATTTGGTTATGCTGAGTGAGACACGTTTCTGGACAAGGTGATTCATGTCGGATTTGAAAATGATATATATGAAAATGACACACGAAATCCCACATGACAGACGCAAACTCACAACTGCTTAATTTTACCGAAAAATCCCCCCTAAATACTCTTGTGCATCCATAGAAACGTATTTTAAATAATACGTAAAATTAGCAACTCGATACAGTTGAATAAATTTTATTCCTCCTCCTCAGTGTAAACAACGACTGTCCGAAAATGGTATTGATTTTAGAAATATACGGGAAGGACACGATCACACAGGCGCTTGCTGGTGTAAAATACGTGTCCGGTGTTGTATGGGCGATAGCTCAGGGGTCGTGTGCAGTGTAAATGTTTTTGTTTGTTTCTTCTTTCTATAAGGACACAGCGCAGTTTTACAAGGGTGTGGAATTTGCACGCGTATGCACAGGTCTTGTCGCTTCTTACCCGTTTCGCGTACTAGACTTTTATCCTTTAAATAATCACCACGCCACCTTCAAAAAGCACCCTTCGACGTTCCCGAAACGGCAGACGACTGTACTCAGCAATAGAAAAAGTGCAATGTGTGGAAGCAATGTTCACACTCAAGCGGTGACAACGGCGAAGATGTTTCGTGGAATTAAACCAGCGCATTAACCCTCAACGGCCGCTGATTATTGCGTTTCTAGAGGAAATGCGCAAGCAGAAGTAACTATGTCATTGCTTACTGCAAAACGAGCACACATATTGGTTGTTTTGTCGTGTGCAGCACGCGTCTTGCGCCGCACGCAACGTGAAAAAGCAGACGACGCGAGAGCGCCATCCACACTAGGAGCGGTTCGTCCCGCCGCCGCCAGGGGCCGACTCTGTTCGCGCTCGGGGCGAATAGGGAAGACAGGGAACGTCCAAGCTTGAGAGGCCTGACAGGGTGGCACAAGCAAAGCGACACAACTCTGGCCGGTGATTGGCTAGGGCTGTCATGTGATTTGTGTTTAGCGGGCCTTTTGAACAGCGCTTAGGCTACAACGTTTGCGCGGCTTTAACATCACTCTTGACAATTTGTTTCCGGTTTACTATCCCAAATATCTAAGGCGTATTAGCTTTCATAAGCCCAGAAGGCTTGATTGGCGACCCATCCGGTTTAAAAGTGCTTGCACAGGACGCCGCAAGGTGACCAGTTAGAAGACGCGAACGCCGTTGAGCCGCGGGAGGAGAAAAGCGGACAATATTTTTTAAGAAGATTTAAAAAGATTTAAAGATATTTTTTTTTTAATTTCGGCTCCCCAACTTGTGTTATAATGTCAACGTGAGCAATGACGGGAGGCTGGTGTTACGAACACTGTAATATAAATACAGACACAGACGAAGTCTTTCCTCTGAGTCTAGTCTGCATCGAAAATAGCGCAATGCTTTGTCTTACGATGGATTTTATTGTGCAAGCAATAGGCAGATATCTGTGCGCGCACTCTGAAGCCTGTCGTACTGTGAAGCATGTGCGTGTACTCTGAATCCTGTGCGCGTACGTGCTCTAAATTTGTGCGCGTGTTCTGACGCCTGTGCGTGTACTGGGAGGCTTGTGCGCGCACTCTGAATCATTTTTCCTAAAGATCTGATCAGCGGTTTGGAGCATATGGCCTCCGACGTGAAACGGCAAAAAAGCGCAAGAAGAGATATTCGCCCACGACTGACACAACCTCTCTTGCGTGCAAGAAAAAGCCGCCGTAGACACGCAATTACCAAAGTAACGTACGTTGCCCCTTCCCACCTTCCCCTCTAGGTAGAGTGAACTAGAATAAGTTCACTCTACCTCTAGGAAAAACCTTGCTCGCTACACTCGTGTGGCGGTCATACCGGCTCCAGGAATCGTTCCATCTTCGCCTCAAGCTGATCACTACCACCAAAGGTGTTGGGAAGTCATCACGTCCTTTTTAGGTTCCAACACCCTAATTTGTAGCTTTACACACTTTTTGTGTGGCAACCGTCTTAAAGCTTCTTCCGGTTTTGCGAAGTTTTGCTAGGCTTTGGTAAGTTTTGTTAGGTTTTGCGATTTTCTTGCTAGGTTAATCTAAGTGCTGAGGGGTGAGGAGAAGTTTAGCCGGATTTTACAAGGCCGTTCGGGACGGTCCCCAGACTGACAGCAGATCCGGGGGAAACAGGCTATACGTCGACCCCCAGCTCCGCTGTTTCGCCAGCCTTGCACCACTATAGCCCAGAAAAGGCTTTCACCGTTAAAATGGTATGCGCATGCGCACATGCCCCTTGTGCTTACACTCGAACAGGCTCGAAAGCCGGCTTCACTGTTACAATACCCTATCTGCGGTGGTGCACGCTTTACAGGCGGCGCAGTTTTTTTGTGTGTTTTTTTTTCTAACGCCACCGAACCAAGCTCATAGTTAAACAGCCCCGCTGTTAATAAATTCTGCCAATTCATATTGTTTTGAACACCATGAGGAGGTACAAAACATCCCTCCGCTCGTAGAAAGTGTTCAAGTCCACCCCTGTAAAAGGGTAGAAAAGACCTCCAAATTGGGAGACCTCTTACACCCTTTTTCTTCGGTTCCAACACCCTAATTTGTAGCTTTACACCCATGTGACAAAAAGGGTATTGAAATAATGAACACCCTTCTTGGACGGTGTTGAAAGGGCGTACGCGTAACAGGTTTTTGCTGTTGTAATGAAATTACATGAGCTATTGAACATAATAACTACAGCACTCTTACAACTACGCTTCACGATTAAGAAGCTTCTGCATGTCCGCATGCTAACTTGTATATGCTCACAGTGAAATGCATAATTCCAAAATTCGCGCTAGAATATTTGATTTCAATGACAAGCCCACCGACTGTATCAGAGCTATAGGACTGTCCTCTAACGGCTATAAAAGCAAAAAGAGCAGGTTTAGTTGTAAGGTAAGTAAGTATCTTCTGTAATCCCTCGTTAAGGAGAACTCAAATATCTTGAAATATCGGTGAAGTCGCAACTTTTTTTCTCCGTGCATTTTCCTCCCATATGCGCCATGTATTTTGCCCCCTTTATCTCGAAACTTTTTTTTTTTTTTTTCGGGAGACTGCGCGTGATGTCTCGAAATGTTGGCAGAGAGGATGCAAGGCAAAGTCCGATACAAACGCCTGATCAGGTCTCCGTGCTAACGCTTAGCTCCCACTACTCGCTGAACGCGGTCGTGAAAGGCAAATTTACGCTGTACGAGGGCGATGTCCGGCCGTTAACGGAATGCTGTCCGAGTCCGACGCCTACATCGTTGAGGAAGCTGCGTACGATGCAGCTGATCACGAGGACGAAGAGGAGCCCCGAAAAGTGCCTACAACGACAGAAACAACTAAGATGCTGCGCCACCTTGGCAACAAGGTATAGAATGTAGCCGTGTTGACCTATGATTCTCGCGATGCATTGAGCAGCTCGAGAACGCTTTTTTGGGACCAGATGCGAACGCGAAACAGGCGAGCATCAAGCTGTTCTTTCTTCCGCAATGATAAAAATTCGTTTGTTTTTTTTCTGCGAGAATTGTTGCCTTTATTGCGAAAGCGTCCCATGTAGTGCAGTGGAGCTTTTGTTACAGAATTAGGTCTTATTTAGGTGACCTGGCCACAAATTTTCGGCATTTCGCTTAACTCGAAACTACGCTTGTCTCGAAATTTTCAGCGGGTTTCAGGAGTTCGAGTAAACGAGGGATTACTGTACTCGCTCTCCCCGTGCATCGATTCATTTGTGATTGATTGATTGATTGATTGATTGATTGATTGATTGATTGATTGATTGATTGATTGATTGATTGATTGATTGATTGATTGGTTGATTGATTGATTGGTTGATTGGTTGATTGGTTGATTGGTTGATTGATTGATTGATTGTAGGGTTTAACGCGCCGACGCAACGCAGGCGATGAGGCGCGCCGTAGTGGAGGGCTCCGGGTTAATTCTGACCACCTGGGGATCTTTTATGTGCGCCGAAATCTTGCACACACGGGCGTTTTTGCTTTTCGCCTACATCAGAAAATAGGCCGGGAATCGAGCCCGCGACCTCGTGCGCAGCAGCGCAACGCCATAGCCACTGAGCCACCGCGGCGGGTTCGATTCATTTGTGGTCTAAGTGTGCCTAGCGCGTGCTGGATGTGTCCATATATGTCGTGCTTCGCGCTCAGCCGAGCCACATTGTCCCGCGTAGCTGGGCTGCCCGAACCCTTATTTTCATCCTCACACTCTTTTTTAATCAAGACACCTTTTAAAGGTGCGTGTCATGAGACAAGATTTTTACGCCCTTTTCGGCCGAAAATGCTGTAAAAAAGCTTAGTGTATGCAGTGAAAGTAGACTGACGGCCAGGGTGCGGACGGAACCCGATGCGTCGTCTGTTCAAAGTCGTCTGCTCAGAGGAAATTCGTGGGGCCGCGTGTCGGGGGCTGTTCCAGCCGGTGGTTTGGTTGGGGCTCTTACACCGTGGGTTGACCTTTGGGTACTGCCGTCTACGCACTCGGCTTCGCTACATGGCGCCATCTTTTAGTTCCTTGTGTAACAGTTGCGACGCAGCAGATAGCCAGCGATGAGCTGCCGCAAGCCCCAGATACTGCAGTGCCGATTAGACCAGCGAAAATACTCGCAACACAGTGCCTCAGTCTTCGCTGAACTCATCTGACTTCGCCGCCGACCCTACATCTCGGAACGGATTGGGAAGCGAGACCACCAACCGGGTAAAAGTGCGGCGAACAAACTGTAAACTGATACTTGTTCGTGTGGCGCTAATTAAAGCCTGCCCCGCATCAAAGGGGACTAGGAACTTTTATTTTTTACTTTACTTTACTTTACTTCATTTTACTTTACTTTACTTTACTTTACTTTACTTTACTTTACTTTACTTTACTTTACTTTACTTTACTTTACTTTACTTTACTTTACGTTACTTTACTTTACAGTTAGCGAGTATATCTGCCAGTGGGGATGTGGAGCCGATATCACGCGAGGGGTGGTAAGCGGAGCTTGCTCGAAAAGTCGAATGTAGCTGTGTATGCCAGTGGTCCAGCAATTGCCATAATTTTTTGACACTTTGGAGCTCGCCTGGAAATTGTCAGGGGTTTTGACGTGATTGAACAAGGACCCAAAATAGTAAAGGGCACAGCTGTCGGCGATGCTCCATTTTGCTTTCAATCTCGGCCACCTTGCCGACGATTTCCCGACGAACTCGCCGCGAATGCCCCGTACTCTTTAGCATCACCCTCACCACACCCTCCTTCACCCAAACCTTCGAAAAAAGGTGGGCCGTACGGCACACTAGCTCAGATTTTGAGCACGAAAATGCCTCGAAACAGCTAGCCAAACCGCTTTCTTGTGTTCACCTGAACAACGTATACGATCCGTCGAAAAGTTCAGCTACTAAGCAAAATTTGTTCCCAAAAATGCCCCTTTTTGCCTTTGTCTAAAAATACGAATGAACAAAACAGACGAATTATGCGGCTGCTGAAAGTTTTTGAGCACTATGGAAGCAAGTTCTTGTAAGCTATTTGTTCAATTGAGTAACCTACTAAGAATTTGTTCACTTGCAGACCCGCCTTGTTCACAGTTATATCTCTTTCCCCGTCTCGTCAAGTCGTCGTAAGGTGTGCTTCGTGCTTGCATCTATTTGTGTATAGTAAACAGAGAAAGAGAACGGTTGTGTGTACGAGCTCATCGCGGCGCTCAGGTGCTTGTGAGCTCAAGAATTGTTAAATCATTCCTGTTGACTGCTTTATTTCTCTTCGTATCGTACAGTATCTATGAAGGTATTAAAGGGTTCTGTAGAAGCAGACAAAATCAAAAACGAGAATCCACACGTAACAGCCCTGCTGCCGGACGCTTAATCCATATTCAGTGCACCACGCTGATGGAGATTACCTTAATGGTTTAACGCAAACTGATGGAGGGCGCTGAAACGTTTTTTTTTTCTTCTAAATATTCGTTGTTTGTTCTCCTTTCGACTTTCACTCCCAATCTCAACTGATCTTTATGCTTTACGCGGCCATTCCCTCGACGGAGCAACAACCTTGAGGAGAGCAGACAACCGGACCATATGCCGTCGTCTGCTACGCATCCCTGTTGAATGCCCGTGAATCAGGTTGGATATCAGGGGAACCGGTACTGCTTAGGAAGGCGCTTTTGTTTTAGTTACGAAACGCCGTTTAACAACTGCCCAAAACAGTATCTTCTGCTTCCTGGAACCTTCAAGCAGTATCATACTGCTCGAAAGTTCCAGGAAGCAGAAGATATCGAAACGCCGCCTTTCGGCGTCCATAAGTTATGGACGCCGAAAGATGGCGTTTCGATCTCTTAAGTGCCCGGTAAGATGGCGATTCAAATCCTCGCTATCGCTCTCGTCGGAAGGAGAGGGTTTTAATTGGGAATGCTGAAAAGTAGGTTCACCCCACGTGACGACCGTCTTTTCCTGCAAAACAGCGTTATATAAGCGATGCCGCAGCGTGTTGGAAACGGCTTTCTTTGCGTCCTCGAGGAATCTAGACACCGGCCGTCGTCATTATGAAGGTTCAAGTTCTCACCGTTGCCGCCGCCGTCTTACTAGCGGCTGCAGTCCTGTGTGATGCTCAAGGTAGGCTCCAACGGACCTTAGAGTGTTAGTTGTATTCATGCCGTAGAGGTGTACAAAACTGATGGCCTGTTGTGGGGATGCTATATAAGCGTGCGCTAATGGTGTATACGGGTCACACAAACTGAAAAATCTGTCGTCACGGCCTAATAAGTATTGGAATTGAATAAGTATGTCAAGTAACGTCGAATTAAGTTCATGAAAGTTGATGAGCTATGGACCATCCTCTGGGGACCTGTCAGAGTATTTCGCATCTCCGGCAATGTCGACGCGTGCGCTGCTCTAAATGTGATTGACATGCACAGATGTGATGACGGACGCACCTCCATTTCCGAGGGATACAACGTTAAAATGCTGCAGCATAAATGCAACATTTATCCTGCTGACTGTTGCTTAATATTATGAATTCACCTAACGTGTAATTTCATTGCGTTTGGGTCTAAAACTTGGGCTTTTGAAGCATTTGGAATTACAAAAGGCACAGAGCCTTTGCACCGAGGCTGACGACTGGCGCGCGCATGAATGTCCTCCAGGCGGAGCTAATATTTAACCAGCTACTCTCTTTACCCGAGAGGGAATTGCAGGCACGGATGCGGTAATGTGCGTGGTAGAGCCACAATATAGCCACAATGAGGCCCACTCGACAGTCACTAGCAAACTTGTTTTTGGTGTTCTCACCAGTACACTGGAGCACGTCCAAGAGCATCAGTTTTCGGTAGCATTTCGGCTGGCGTACCCGCAAATTTTCCCGCCGTTTTTTCGCGGGGCTCCCATGGTTGCCAGACCAGGAGTGCCCTCTGTTGATTAGCTCGCATCATACATTCGCGGGTACTACAAACGTATTGGGGCCCGTAAAGGCCTCAGATCTGTCAGCCCGCTCTGGTTACAAACGCTCGAATGAACCTGGCCCGAGCCCGCGCTCGCGCTGCGGGCTCGGGCCAGGTTCATTCTTTTTTTTTTTTTTTTTCGCTTCACCCCTACGGGCGGTACTACAAACGTATGGGGCCCGTAAAGGCAGTCCGTAAAGGGGAGGACAGTCCTGGTCTGGCAACCATGGTAGCCCCGCGAAAAAATGACGGGAAAATTTGCGGGTACGCCAGCCGAAATGTAATTCGCCACCAAATGTTGTTGTGCATGCAGTTACGCCCGTTAGCCTTCAATCACCCAGGAACTTCTAAGAATCGCCTCCTAAACACGCACTGCACATATCGAGCTATGTTAAACTGTGGAACATTCTCCGCGTGGTTAATCACGGAAGAACTGCGATAAAATGGAAAGCTGCATTAGTGTCTAATCCGCTCCTGCACCACCCTTTTCCACCTTGCCGTTGTCCCTTGCTGCGCGCAGCCGTCGTGCCCGTTCGGGGATTGCCCAATGGGTCTAGGTGCGGTCCGGGGGAGGTCCTGAAGTACTGTCAGAGCAGCACTTGCGGCGAGCGGACCTGCGCCTCTCCGGGGCCTCCCACCCACTGCACCGCCGACTGCCGCACCAGTTGCTTCTGCGAGGATGGCTTCTTCCGGAACAGGGCCAAGCGCTGCGTTCCCCTGGCGCTGTGCTCCTAGACGCCGCTTCCATCGAGGAGTGCAAGGAACGAATAAACTGGCTCTGGTTGCTATAGTTCGTCTCCTGTCCTTCCTTTCTAAACGGTCTTACGTATAACCTAACATAGCGTATCTTGAGTAAAACCAGCGCAACAGAAACGAAGACACAGTGAAGAACAGACAAAGACCAGTGACTGTCCTTGTGTGTGCGTCGCGTACCTGGGACAACATGCCTGCTCAGGCTGCAGAATAGCTTACTAGATGCTTTCTTTTGACAACGTCATCATAGGACGTGGGGCGCCAAGGGAGCATTGAATGTCACAACCGCCATTGAGTGAGTACCATTACTGGGCAGGGGTGGTTTGTTGTGAACTCTCCTCGGGGCACATAAACTCCTCCTGCAACTCCCGAGAGAGAGAGAGAGAGAGAGAGAGAGAGAGAGAGAGAGAGAGAGAGAGAGAGAGAGAGAGAGAGAGAGAGAGAGAGAGACTTTATTTACGACTGGATCAGGGGGAGGGGGAGGTGACGACCGATGACTGAAGCAACGTGGTGTGCGTTACCCTTTCAAAGTTGGGCTATCTTTTTGCTCTAAAGGACCCGAGCAATTTCGTTGCGCTAGGCGTTCTGTGCCCGGGTATGCGGGGAGAGCGGCGGCCTGTGCGGTCCTGTAGGCTTCTTTTAAGCGAAGCTTATATAATTGTTCTTATCAAAATTGTTATTGCTCAAAAACTCCAGAGGCTGCACGCGCCTTTGAAGGAAAACGAACGTCGTTTGCTATTGGCACGTGGTCACCACCAAACTTGCACGTCGTTCCAAACATGATTTGGACTCCAAGGTTGTACATTTTGTCACTTAGATATTAGTTGCAAGATTGCAAGATTAAAACATGAATTATACCTCAAGCTTGTGGATATGCATTTTGGGTAGATCATATCAGTAAACACCATTTTTACGATCAATAGGGCCAAAATAAAAGTGTGTGTGTGTGCGTGTGCGTGTGCGTGTGCGTGCGTGTGTGTGTGTGTGTGTGTGTGTGTGTGTGTGTGTGTGTGTGTGTGTGTGTGTGTGTGTGTGTGTGTGCCTGTGTCTTCCTCAGGGATGATCGCCGTCAACCCTCAAGAGAAATGAAATGTGCCCATACCGTTCACCTAAATACTGTGGCACCTCTATGGCGTCAGCTAAAAAGCTTCGCTGTTTATCTACCTTCAGACAGTGGAGTGGCCCGTGATTTTTTTGCTTGAATTTTAATTCTGTCTATGACAAGGAGCAACGAAGGAAGATGTAGCGTCCTAAGAAAGGTACTGTTTCTGCGTCTTGGCAAGAAGGATGAAGAGGAGGAATACTTTTATTAGAGGGGAAAGGTCTATGCCCATTTAGAAAGAGAGGCGGTAGGGCGGGAGTAAGGATTCGGGGTTTGAAGACAACTTGGATCTGTGCTTCCAATGAAGCAGGTCGCAAAGGGAACGCAAAATATAGTGCTGGTGCAAATTCTGCAGACGATCGCGTCTGACCAGCTTCTTCCAAATTTTCGTGCTCCTGATTGATTGATTGATTGATTGATTGATTGATTGATTGATTGATTGATTGATTGATTGATTGATTGATTGATTGATTGATTGATTGATTGGTTGGTTGATTGATTGATTGATTGATTGATTGATTGATTGATTGATTGATTGATTGATTGATTGATTGATTGATTGATTGATTGATTGATTGATTGATTGATTGATTGATTGATTGATTGATTGATTGAACTGAATTTTTCTTTCTTCCCCTGCGCGGAAGTCATTACGTCCGTTTACTTTTCACTTTACATTAGTGTTGCTGCATCGTGTTACTACAATAAACAGGGTAGAGGTTTGCTCAAGTCAATTCAATTTTGCCGCGTTTGCACTGCTCGCACACCATCGGTTGGGACCTTTTTGTTATTGTTGAGGTTGGGGTGCCGCCTGAAGTTTTAGCGAGAGCCCTTATTGTATTTTCTGGTTAGAATTTTGTTTTTAACGAGTTTTTAATTTACTGGGGAAAAATCAATCCCACGTGTTTTTTGAAGTTAAAGAACACTGCTAGTATCAATTAAATGTTTTTTTCCCAAATATGCCTAGTGTTGTCTATTTACTGAATAATGTTGAGGAGCATGATGCAAGACTTGGTAGTTAGAAAAAGGTTTTGCCTTCCTGTTCAAGAATTATCTTACTTTTAATCGAGGGACGGGCAGACAGACAGAGGGACGGGCAGACAGACAGACAGACAGACAGACAGACAGACAGACAGAGGGACAGACAGACAGACAGACAGACAGACAGACAGACAGACAGACAGACAGACAGACATAAAGCTAAAGGGCTATAATATAAAATAAAAGCCCACCCCGTACCACATACGTATCGCGGGTGACGCCAATTAAAAATAAACAAACTGGACCGAAGTCAACTAGAGTTTTGACGAGAAGGAAATACCCACCGAAGTGGAAAATAAAAGGGAAAAATGCTACACAGCGACACCACAGCCAGGAGAACGGGCCCGGGGAGACTCCCCTGATCTCCCCTGGGACGGTAGCAGGAAAGGTTGTGATAAGGGATGTGGATGGTTGTGATAAGGAATGGGTTATGGGAAAGAGGGTGGGAATGGGGACAGCGAGGTTTTTGTTCTAATCCTTAGATGTCTGACTCCTAAAATAGGCCTGAAAACTCAGGATGGGCGTCAGACGGTGCCAATTGGAATTCAGCGGACCCCACTATAGGTTCCAAACATCTGAGCTCCGACATCGAAGAACAGGGAGAACCTGCGACGGAGTGACGACACCTAGTCTCCGGACCCCTTTCACAACCAGCCCCCCAGCTAGCACCCACCAGGTCCCCCGAGTACTCAAGAGACCCTGCCCAGCCTACATAGGTACTAATCCCCCTCGTCTCAACGGTTTCGGATACTGGTAAAGCTAGCTGTCCGACAGACGGGGTAAACTGTACCCTGTACGCATCCGTCGATCCCTATGTGCACCTGAATCACCTATCTCCATAGGAAGGCCTATGTGACTTATAGGGTTTCGGTGGACCTCTTATGTGTCTGTGTGTCTGTCTGTCTGTCTGTCTGTCTGTCTGTCTGTCTGGTCTGTCTGTCTGTCTGTCTGTCTGTCTGTCTGTCTGTCTGTCTGTCTGTCTGTCTGTCTGTCTGTCTGTCTGTCTGTCTGTCAGACAGACAGACCAATGTTTTCGCGTTTTGATAGCCCGAGAAAGAATACCGTCTTTTTAAAAACGGTACATCCTCTAAACAACATCGCTTCCCAAGCCTTTTTGCACGTTGCCAAGTTTACCGCATACAGTTGAATGAGAAGAAGTCGACGAGTTACGCCTCTCGAAATTTTTAAAACATTAGTCAGCCGTCTTAAACAATAAGTGGATCCAATTCTTCTTGGAAGCCAGTTGGCAAATTAAATAACCTACCAAGACTTCATTTAGTAGCGGATACGCCTTAGTCGTGGTTATTTGTGTGATTTTCCGTCGTGTCAAGTCGCCATACTAGGTTTGCTTTGCGCTTAGATCATAGGCTGCACCTATTTGTATATGGTAAACAAAGAAAGAAAGCGGTCGCTGCAGTCTTTAATGAGTTCAGCGAACCGCACTACTGACATATTTTTGGTACGCGAACGATTCCATCGTGGCCCTCAGACGCTCTTATATGCTCAAATATTTCTCCCATAATTAAATCCCCATAACCGGTGCCAGCATTATTTCGCTTCGTATCGTTTACAAGGCACTTAAGATCTTAGTTTTCTGAAAGAGAAACAGCAAAATCAAAACTGAAGCTCCGTGCACTCCAGCCCTTCTGTCCGGTACTTGATTCGTATTCAGGAGACCACACTGGCAAAGATTACTTTAACGGCCTAACGCCTTCTGGTGGCGGGCGCTGAAACGGCAGTCTTTCAAAACGTCGTTTATTTTCGGCTTTCACTCATAATCTCGATCGGTCTCCCTACTTTACGCGGTCATTTCCTCCACGGAGTAACAACCTTGCGGAGAGCAGACAACCGGACCGCATGCCATCGTCTGCTACGTATACCAGACGACGGCATGTGGTCCGGTTGCACCCCTCTGAACCCTGGGGATTAAGTTGGAGATAGTGAAACACGTGGATCAGGAACCGGTCATGCCTTGGAAGGTACTTTGATTTTGTTACGAAGCGCCATATAACAGCTGCTTAAAAAAGAATCTGTGCTCGCTGCACCCCGTGGCAGGATATATATGGACGCCGAAAGGCGGCATTTTGTTCTCTTTGAGTGCCCAATGAGGCAACGATTCAAATCGTCGCTATCGCCTCCGTCCGAAGGTAAGGGTTTTCAGCTGGGAAATACTGAAAAGTTGGTTTACCCCACGTGACAATCGCCCTTTCCTGCAAAACTGCATTCGGTATATATAAGCGGTGCCGAAGCATGTAGGGAGCGGCATTTTGTTAGCGTTCACGAGGAATCTAAAACGCAACCGTCGTCAGCATGAAGCTTCAAGTTCTGACCGCTGTTGCCGCCGTTTTACTAGCGGCTGCAGTCCTCTGTGATGCTCAACTAGGTAAGCTCCAACTAACCTTGAAGTGTTAGTAATGTCCATCTAGTAGAGATGTACGAAATCGATTTTGCTGAGGAGGTGTTATTTCCATATTATTTCCGAAAGGTATACATACAAGGTTAAAGTGTTAATGCAGTTAACATGCTAATTGTTGCTTCTTCTTATACATCTGCATAACGTAGATCTTCATTGCATCGGGCCTTTTAAGCTTCAGGCTTGACTTAAAGGCAAAAAAGAAAATTCGCTCAAAGTGGGGACCGTTCGGACACCATTTCAAAAACGTCATGTTCCGCATATAGAACGACGCTTGCTTTCGGAACAAGCACTACAAGCATGCTTTGAACAAGTATGTCAAGCATTTCGACAGCAAAATAGTACCCCAAACGCGAACTTCACACAAAGCAAGCTTAGCTAAGCCCTCTCTCAACTCTGCGAAAATGCTTTTCATGAGTATGCGCTCGAAAAAGACGACACAGAGGCGCTTTTATGATTACATTGAAGCTGTCTTGCGCTATAAAATGCTCTGCTGCTCTTATTATAAAATAGGTATCTTGGAAGAAATTATGCCGAAATTGGCCGCTAAGACGACTCTACCACGACGCCGAGTTGCATTTACTTTTCAGTTTTCACGGAAGTTGTAAACGTTACAGAATTCCCGTCTGCTGGCATATACAGTATACGGTTACAGAAAACGGCTGTAGCTCTTGTTTTGTCAAAACTATCCCGAGACAAATTATCTGCGAAATAGTTTAGAAACGATTCTAAGGTTAAGTTATCTGCATGTGTCTTTCTTCGATCGATACAGTACATATGTCACCCTAGATAACTGCATAGTTATCCGCAAGTAATGCTTCGCAGTAGTGGGAGGGATCTAATTTTTTTTATCGCCAGATAGCTGCGATGAGCCTGAAAGCTGCCCTAGTGTCACCCCAATCCCGCACTACCATTCACCCTAACCGTTACCCCCACGTTGCCCACAGCCGTCGTGCCCAATCTGGGAGCGCCGAAGTTGCCCCGATGCGGTCCGGGGGAGGTTCTGAAGCACTGTCAGAGCAGCACTTGCGGCGAGCGGACCTGCGCCTTCCCGGGGCCTCCCACCAAGTGCACCTACGACTGCCGCACCGGTTGCTTCTGCGCGGATGGCTTCTTCCGGAACAGGGCCAAGCGGTGCGTTCCTCTGGCGCTGTGCTCCTAGACGCCGCTTCCAGCGAAGAGTGCAAGGAACCAATAAACTGGTTTTTGTACATGTCGTGCATCTTCTGTCCTTCCACCACGCCCCCCTAAGGGGCCTTTAAAGGCTCAATGAAATGTTTGTCCTCCTCCTCCTCCCGAATCCGTCGCCGCTGGTCATAACCCAGCATAACCCAGCGTAATCCAGCGTAACCCAGAGCAAAGTTAAACTAACCTCCCAATTAGCGCAGTTTGTAGAGTGACTGCCCTGTTTACCGATACCTCAGCTTTGGCGGGAAGTTTGAATTGTTTTGGTTTGCGCAATAAAAGCAACGACAACAGAAAGAAATAAAGATACAGACAGGCTCCGGATAGCTCGGACACTGCACATAAGAACGGAACCACGTTGCAAACAAAACTGTTATTTATCTGTGCGCAGCCAGTTGAGAAAACCCTATTTATTTGTTAACTATATAGCTGTTTCATGACTTCGTGAGCATAAGGGTATAAGAAAGGATGGAGTTTTATGAGTGAAATGTGCGTCTTTTTTTTTCGAGGGTGGAGGGGGGGAGGACTAACCCTCGAGAACTTTTCCTAACTGACGCGGCCAACACAACTTGAATAATATTCAAATTAACTATAGGTATTTGAGCGCTGAGGGTTTTTTCGCATAGGCTACATTGGCTAAACCAAATCACTGAATTTCTCACATTTTCCGTTCGGCTTCGCTGTATGCTTTTTTTCTCAGGCGCAAACGAGCGAACAGACTCGCGTATTTCACTGTCTTCGTACCAGATAAAGTATAAAAGCGGACGATAAGTGTAGTCCTGGTTTTGCACTGGGGCAGCACCCGAACGGAAAGTTTGCGCGACTCCGAATATATATCATTTCTTGTGACCACTTACAAAGTGTTGCATACCGTAGCGTCGAATCCGGATACAGCTTCGAGTCCCTGACCCACTCCGCTCTCTTCTTGTCCCTTGATGTGACACCTATCATCTTCCGTTCCATTGCTCGCTGAGTCGTCCTCATTTTAAGTTGAACCCCTTTCTCCACGTTAACATGCAGCTGTCATACACTTTCTTCTTCGGGGGCAATGGTATGCTGCCATTCATTATCTGAGACTGCCTGAGCCAAGTATGGGTGAGAATTTTCCACGCTCTGAATGGCTAGGTAATGTTGTACACATTTCACGATGCTTTATTTTGTCTGTCTGTCTGTCTGTCTGTCTGTCTGTCTGTCTGTCTGTCTGTCTGTCTGTCTGTCTGTCTGTCTGTCTGTCTGTCTGTCTGTCTGTCTGTCTGTCTGTCTGTCTGTCTGTCTGTCTGTCTGTCTGTCTGTCATGCCTTGAACAATCAGGGGCAGGTGGTACGAGGAGAAGGGTAATTGCACATCACGAGCAAATAGACTCTCTTCAATAATTTTCAACACTGGAAAAGGAGCGATGAATAGACTCAGTAACGTAACCGTTACTCGTTGACAGCCAGGACCCCGTCAGACCTGACGGCACGTTTAGGGAAGAAGAAGCGTGGCTACTTTGCACAACGTCGACGGAAATATGCCTCAATCGCGGCAAGTACGAATGCGACAATACAGAGTTCTAGCACTATCTTTCACGTGACTTCCGTCTTTTCCGTTCGTACCGTGGCGATCGGGACTCGACTAATCGCGCATTCGTTCCAGTAGGGATGGCTTAGTTCCGCTGGTGGGCCTACCCGACTTGCTATGCGCGCGCATTCGTCCCTGTGGGGTGCGATCCTCCTCGCCGTGCCCGCACGCGCAGGCGCAATCGGGTCCCGGTACGCACGGTACGTACGGAACAGACGGAGTGCTAAAACCACTCCGTATGCTTCGTCTCTTCCGTGGTGACTGTGTTGACCGGGACCCGTCTGGGCACTTGTGAATTCTTTTCGGTAGGGGGGATTAGTTCCGCGGCCGGCCTTCACCACGCCCGCGCATTCGTTCCGGTGGGGTGCGGCCCTCCAAGCCGTGCCCGCGCGCGCAGGTGCGAACACGGTGCGAACGGAAACGATGGAGCAGGCAGAGTGCTAACCATCTGTTCCGTAAGTTCCGCATATACCCCACCGGAACGAATGGACGTGCATGGTAAGGAAGGGACGGCCCGTCAGCGGTACTAAGTCACCCTACCGGAACGAATGCGCAAGTGCCCAGTCGGGTCCCAGTACATACGGAACTTGCGGAACAGACGGAATGCTAAAACGAAAAAAAGTTCGGCGCTCCTGAACGAACGTGGACAACGCCTTTTTTAAGCGCTTGAAGTACAACGAAGGGAGGATACCAACAAGCGAGTCCCTCTTTTCTCAGCGTAACGGCCGCAGCATTATTCTCAAAGACTTTGCTACGCATCCTTTTCGACGAGGCCTGGCGTGTGTACGCTCTTGAGCCCGCGCGCACAAGCGCGGCGTCTTCGTGACTGCCGAACATCTCTTGGCATCGGTTGCCGCTGAGCCTTTCGCACGGCAGCCCTTCCTCCTCCTCGCATCGACCTTGCCCCTGAATGCTCAATAGGCGACCCATCGACAGCTCCGCAAGCGGCTTCGCCGAGCGGGAGACGGATGTGTTTTCAATTAGGCGTTCGCGCGCGGGTGCGAACACGTGATTTCCTCGAAGACTATGCGAAACCACTATTTATCTGTGCACGCATACACGCAGCACGCAGCACCGCCCTTGCGTGTGAATGCGCGCACAGACGCCCGTCGTGACGGAAGCCAGTCCCGGAGTTTCTCAAGGCGTTTCCTTTTAGCCCTTTACTGCTTTCGAACAGCCGCAGTGTAGAAATAAAGAGAGAGAAAAAAGATGCGATGTGTGCGTGCCGATGAGCGCGTGCCGGCAGAGCAGACCGAGTAAGGTGTAGGAGCCGAAGAAACTCCCGGACCAGCTTGTGTAGAGGAAACGTCACGATCGAAACGTGAAGAGTCATGAGGGCCCTGTGGATCACAGTCCTGGCGCTGCAAGCCTTGGAAGTCGCCTTCGTCTTGACCCTTCCGGCTGGTAAGCAGTTCTCGAGCTCTCGTGGTGTTCTGTACCGTCGGTGCAGTTTTCTGTCGTGGGTTAATACATCATCAGTTAATACATAGAACATACATAGACTGTTAATACATAGAACCCGGTTAATACGATTTCTCGGTTACTAGGCTCTCAATCATGAACACTGAAAATGCCCCATAGTACATTTCCTCCCGGATAGTACGTTTTCTCGGATAGTACGTTTGTCCCTCGCGTTTTTTAAAGCGTATTAACGAGGTTCTACTGTATCCACTAAGCAGGATGAAGCCCTTCCCCATAAACATCCGACCAGTCCTATCCTGTCTTAACTGGATCCGTTCTTTGCCCCCTAAATTTTTCTATCTACACCTTCCACCGAGCTTTTAAGTGAAAGCCTTAAGTGCCCCATTGTTCGAAAAATCGGCGTTGTTGCTGTCCGGCACAGAAAGCGGCATACGCTGTAAGGAGTAAAAACAACTTTGAGTTCGTATAGGGAGCCAGCACAGGCCTCCAGAGTATGAGTTGAGTGCGTTGCCGCCCAGTGCGTACGACGCTGACGTCATATCACGTGACAGGTGAACGTGACGACCTGTGGTTGTAACAGGTGCACTCCAGCCGTGACCTGTCGAAGTAATTTGAGCCAAAAGACGAAGAAATCAAAGCAAGAAAAAGAGTCCCAAACCTCCCGCAGCAGTAAAGGAGTCTTTGATAGCTGGGCTGTCGCCTTCAAAGCACGTAAGCGGACTTGAGTGTCCTCAGGATTTTTTAAAGCAAAGCTTTACTACTTTTATTCAGCGATTTCGTGGAGGACGTGCAAATGACCTTTTGACCGGAGACACACCCCCGGTTACACACCCCTCGAAGAGCATAGCGTGATGCGCAGGGCCCGTTTGGCGCCTGCGGGCGCCGACAGCGGTCGCCACCGCCGCTGCGGCCGAGGCAGCCAACCACCCCCGCAGCCTCCCATGCATGCGGCGCTGGGTCGTTTCGGGCAACGTGACTCGTCTCGCGCCCGGCGAAGAGAACGGTGCGTTCGCCATGAATGAACGCCGCGTTCACCCGGCCCCCTTCTGTGAGCGTTGCACGGAACCGAACGACCTTAAGCTGTGGTCGGCAATACAGCTACATCAAAGGTTAACCAAGCGAAACCAAGACTCAACCAGACTAAGCCAAGCTTTTGCTTTGCATATCCAAGGTTAGCGGAGCTAAGCCGCAGCCATTTGTGTTGCTGTTGTCGTTGCCTTCCCTACAATTTCCCACCCTCCGGTCGCCACCCCATTACTCAAGTAGCCGACCTGTTTTTGGTCCTCCGCATCGCACGTCCGTCCCAACTCCCTTTGATTTTAGCCTTCATGTCCTCGACACGAGCTTGCTCCCTGATTATAGATTATAGCTATCTATACCCAAATGGTGCATCCGTATCATTACTTTATACGGCTCTTCGGGCTCAACAAAGTTTTCTTTCTAGCTGCTTAGTAAGATCCCAAGTTACTTCCCCACATTTCGGCACCGGGAGAACGCGTTGGTTGAACGAATTTATTGTTAACATGGAAAAGAAAGGCCGCCAGTAGGCGCAGTTCGTCTCACCTAAGGGTGGACACCGGAACGCCTTCTGGTGGGGGGGGGATGGGGAACACAGTTGTACAGGAAAGGGAGGAGAGAGAGAAGGAGAGGATGCATATGAACAAATATACAGGTCTAACAAGTACATATATGTACAATATATACAAGCTAAACGCTAAAACACTAAGGGGAAAAAAAGCACCCCCCCCCCCCACACACAAACACACACACAAACGGCCACAATTCAGTTTACCCGGGGAGAAAGCGCAGAGCCGGGAGCTAGAGTCCTGAGGCGTCCAGGTAGGACCCTAAGGCCTAATGGACTCCCTCCCGCTCTCTGGCGCTGCGTGGCGGCCACAGAAACTCTTCGAGGGGCCGAGCCCCTCCTCTGAAGGCGGCCAACAGTTCAGTCCTCCCTGCCACAAACTGGGGGCACTCCAGGACCGGTTGCGTAACATTATTTTCGCGTGACAGGGGCAACCCAGTGCTCGCCACTTGTAAGTTCTTCCTGAGTAGACCCCATACCCCAATAACCAGATTCGCCTGCTTTGGATCAGCTCTTACAACTTGCCATTGATAACTATATTCATCCACCCCACCCTTACATCCAATAGAGTTATCTTTATATTGTTCCTCCGGCATTTCATTGCCTCATTTCTTGGCTGTTTAAATGTAAATGCTTAACCTTTAAGCTGTATGTTTACCTTTTCCAGATCCTTCCAAGTCTTTGAATGCACCCTTCCCCTTTTAACTGAACAACGCAATGCATGAGTGGCTCAAATATTCCCCGCTCGCGCATATCACGAACTTTTTTTCAATCGGCCTTCCCAAACACGCTCCCTAAACAGGACATAAATAGCCGGGGGTGATAGTAAAATTGACGGAGTTGGGAATTAAGACTGCGGTAGCGGCAAACGACCTTGCAATTCAGCGTGACGTCACTGTGGCGTAGTCCGCGGGGATGCCGCGATGGGCACCCGGTGCTCATCCTTGTTTTGTGTTTACAAAAAAAAAATAGGCTAAGGCTATATATACGAGAGCGGGGAGAGGTTACATAAATGGTGAAATAAAGATTAAGTACGTTGGACAGCGAAACTCGGCCACAAATTCACTTTGTGTTCCTAATCCGCCGCAGTGGTTCAGTGCCTAAGCCGTTGTGGTGCTGAGCACAAGGTGGCGGCGGCTTTCCTGGCGAAGAGCGAGAACGCCCGTGTGTTTGAGATTTCGGCGCACTAAGATCCCCAGGTGGTCAAAAGAAATCCATAGCCATCCACTACGGCGCACCCATCGCCTACGCATAGAGTCGGTGCGTTAAATCATAGAGTTAATACTACTGACCTTTAAATAATGTTTCTTTGTACCTAAAGGGGCCGCGAAGAAAAGTACAAGTTTGATTCAGTAAAGATACCGATTTGTCCCGATAACAATGATAGCAATGTTATCTCAAACTTCAAAAAAATATTGGATTGGATTGGAAGACGTTTTTTTTATTATTATCGCATTGAGTGCTGCCGTCATTATCGCATTGAGTGCTTAACGGAAATATTAAGGAACAGAATGACGCAGTGGCGCCTCTCCAGGCACTTTCCGGCGAATATTCTATGACGTCACAGAATCTCGTTTGTGTGATTGGCGGCCGCCAACTTAAAGCCACCGCCAAGAAACATGACTTGCGGTTGTGTACGTTCCATAATCACGTGACTTCAATGCTTACGCACGTTTTCAGTTTTTAGTGCCGGCCCATACGCCACTGTGGCGCGAAATTTGAGTTTTTCGTTTTTCGGTTTAAAAAATTACTCCCACCTCCCCTCGCGGGTACCCTGGTGTGATGCGACGCTGAAGGGGGTTCCATTGTGCGTTTCCGTTGAGTCGATTACTCGAATTGCGTGAGCAATCGTCGGGTAATACGAGAGAGAGAGAGAGAGAGAGAGAGAGAGAGAGAGAGAGAGAGAAAGAGAGAGAGAGAGAGAGAGAGAGAGAGAGAGAGAGAGAGAGAAAGCAAGCGTAGCGCGGACGACCGTCGACTGAGAGACCGGCCGGAGCGCGGCACTCATATGCGCAGCGCGCCCGAAGGAGAGGAGACCGCGGAGAGAGAGGGCGCTGCACATGCGCACAGCCAACACCACGGCACAGCGCGCTTGCGCCGCGCGCAGCGCCGCCCACCGGCTGAGTGAGAGAGCGCGCCGCACTGCGCGCCACAGATGTTGGGGGAGAGGGCGCGCTATCACGGCGAGAGGGGGAGGGGCGCAGTGGTGCGGACAACAACAACGGGCGCACGCAGGAAGGACAGGGCCGCCGACAAGAGATGCTCTCAGCGTCGCATCTAAAAACGTCTTTCGTGGCTGGAATGGAGATGAGTGAAATACCCAAGGCTAGTTCTTTCAAAGTGAACATAGTGGTACTTTGCCTTCATGGGCCATGGCCTCTCTGAAGACGAATTCACCTCGTAAAGGAACTTTCCCTGACTGGTCGCCCGCAGGTGGCAGCAGCGGTGGCTCGTCCTTCCCGGCCTGCGGTCCTGGCGAGGTGTTCAAGGAGTGCGAGAGTTCGTCCTGCGGCGAGCTGTCCTGCGCCAAGCCCGAGCCGACAGACGAGTGCTCTCGCGACTGCGCATACCAGTGCTTCTGCGACCGCGGCCTCTACAGGAACAGTCTGGGCATCTGCGTACCCTTGGCGCGTTGCGACAGACCGCCTGCCGCCTAACTGTGTCGGCATTGTCTGCCTTTTTTTGGAGTCGAAGGCAGGTTTGGGGCAGCCCCAACGGGCGAATCTGGCGTATGGACCCTGTTGGTGTCCTTTTCAGTTGAAGTTTATCCTGCATTATTAGCATCAACTCCTGAGTGTTTTGAAGCTTATAGCGTACACAGTTACGAGGGTTTCCTCGGTTTTGTGGTCTCGAACTGCCCAATACAGTGCTTCGGTTTTCCAGTGCATTCCCACCGAACTTCCTGCCAAGGTAACAACTGTGGCCGCGGACTGTCCAGGTCTAATCAATCTCAAAGGCTCTAGGAAGTAGGCCTTAACGAATAAATGAGGTGTTTTCTGGTCTGTTAATTGTCAAGACTCACTGTTGACTACTACGGCAACTCCATGGTGCACACAGCACATTTTCCTGCAATCGACTGGCCGAGCGGCGCTGACGACGGTCGTCTTGTAAGTCCGTCGGTACTTTCTGCCAATTTTGAAGCTTACTGCTGACTACACTTTTTCGAAGTTATTAGATGCGACTGCATCTCATTCACTCGCCTTGTCCCTGCATCCGGCGTCGGCGTTGTTGTCGGCGTCCGCCCCTCCCCCATTCTCCTCGCCGCGTGAGCTGCGCTCTCCGCCGCTCACCCCCTCTCCTCTCCGATAGCGAACACTCTCTCGCGAGGGCATTGTATTGGATTCGATTTGATTGGCTTGGATTGGACTTAGATTGGATTGGATTAAAGTGGATTGTGTTGCGTCATAGCCGCGGCAGACGCACAGGCGCCGGCGCGTCCCCTCACCGTTATGCGCGCGGTGCCTGCGCCGCTCCGCTCCATCGTTCCAGTGCCGTTCCTCCGCTGTCCAACGCGAACCCCCTATGCGTCGCATCTACACAGGGGTTCCCGTGAGGGGAGGTGCGAGATTTTTCAGTATCTTCCAGCCCAATTGTATTTAGAATTTGTATAGCTCGAATTGTAAACGTACTTACAGCCAATACATTTACGAGAATGACAGCCGGCAGGATCATTATCTATAAAGGTTGCCATGCCAGATCTGGAGTTTCACTGTGTTTTGATTGGTATATTTGCGCATCTTTAAAAAATAAAGATACGGTACTTAAGATGATCCGAGTGCTCACATTACTCAGCCAATAGAGAGTTTTAGCCTTCTGTATGTTCCGTGCTTACCGTGTTGACCGGGACCCGACTGGGAACTTGCGGATTCGTTCCGGGAAGGTAAGTAGTTCCGCGGGCCGGCCCTCGCCATGCCCGCGCATTCGTTATGGGGGGGGGGGGTGTCCTCCTCGCCGTGCCTGCGCGCACAAACGTAGTCCGGTCCCGAGCAACACGGTACGAACGGAACAGACGGAGAATACGGAGTGCTCATACGTTCTGTGGACCTTCCCTCGCTTTGCCGACCACCGACAACAAGCCATCAAAAAAGCACGAGTTATCAGCCCACGGCACACAGTCTGACCGATCGGCTTAACCCAAGACCCGGAATCCAAGTGGTGGACGGCGTTTGCGCGCCACTCAACGTTTTTTTTTGCGCCACTCTACTGGACTTCCTCGAGACACCCCGCCTCCACCATTCCCTTTAACTTCCTGCCTCATTAGAGCCATTTTTTTTCCAGTTCCCACAACCTGTGCCCTAGACACCAAAGTCCGACAAAGCGTAACATGACGTATTTATATACCCTCTGTAAATAAACTACGGTATCACTCCGCCTGAGCGACGCACCCGGATGTCGACGGGCGCGCGCGTTTTGAAAGGACATTTGCTATGAATGCGTGATATCGTCTGCCTTTTCTCACGTAGTTTAAAAGCATATTAAGTCCGAAAAATTACGGAAACGGCGTGTGCCATGTTCAAATTATTCCTGTGCGCGTTGCACCTGCAAGACCTTCTGGTGAGAATTAAGCTGCTGTTTGGAGTTGGAACATATGTTTTCTTTTTCCGCGCAGCTTTGAAAGGCCTTATCATTGTTTATTTGCACAGTTGTGGTGGTGGTGGTGGTGGTGGTGGCCCATAAAGTGGCGCATACCCACTCAGGGGGATTGGCCAAGAAGAGTGTATTTTTTTAACTAAAAAACCAGATAGGCAAAAAGGTGCAGTCGAAGAAAGAATTTAGACTATAGGTTGAAGACAGAAATAGAAGGAGAAAGAGGAGTGAGAGAGCCTGATCAGAATCATTTTAACAAGGCAGACGAGCTGTCTCTGAAATGAAGGAATGAATGGCTTGACAGACATCCCCACGGCAGTGACCTAGCTGTGTGCCTCCAAACGACAAAAGCAATGGCAAGGTTAGTGGCATTCCAAGACGCCGCAGGGGAGCCTCCAGCAGCCTTCCTCGGTGATGCGAGAATCGGCGGCAAAAAAGGAAGAAATGCTCATCCGATTCAATTTCATGGCAGAAGTGGCACAAGGGTGAGGTTGTTAGATCTGCCAGATATAGGTACCTATTAAGTGGGGGAACACCACAGCGAAACGAAGTCAACGAAACTTCGCATGAGCGAGTTTGGCATAGGCTTCTTTTCCACCGAAACCTGAGGTGTTCGAGTTCCGGAGAGGTGTGCAGCCCGTGATCAGACACGTCCTGGGCCAACACGTATTGTCGATAACGGGCTAGCAACACGCAAGCAAACGGGGGAAGCACCTCCACAATAGGTAAAGACAATGCCATTTTCGCTAGTGTATCCGCGGCTTCATTAAGGGCTAATCCACAGTGGCCAGTCAGCCACATACGTGGGAATGAACGAGTAAAAAGTTTTAAAGGTGTTGTGCCACCAAATTTTAAGTCTGTAAAAAGCCTGCTGTAGGCTTCCTCTGCATGCAACGACCCTCAACACGAAGTGCTGGGTACAGCAAGCGCTTAATATATATTTTAATTCGCTTCTAAAAATTACCTAAATGCTCTTCTGGAAATCGGGACCCATCGCTAGCGCCACTAACCATGACGTCAGTGAATTGCCAGCTCAGCAAAGTTTGTGACGTCATACAACGCTAGCGACTCGAGCGACGTCAACGTGAACTCCAGTTACCACAGTTTGTTTGGTCGCTTGGTCGTATCGACACACTATACCGATACGACGGCGACGACGACGCGAAGCCGACGAGTCGTTAAAACATCGGTCAACTGCCGAATTGCCAGACCGCGTTGTCACACCACGCCGACGGCGACACAAACACGTCGGCCGATGGAAAGTCGCCGTAGTGTGACTGACTCGCCGACCGAAGACGCCAACAAAACCGGTCGCCTGGCTGTTCGCACGACGCGTCGTCAATCGACCGAGAAGCGAAAACTGCGCCCCGACAACATTCGTGCCGCAATGAACGCGGCTCTATTTTGTTAGTTTCTGGAGGGTAATAAACTCAATAAGTTCCATGAAGCCCATGCAACTCAACACTAGCGCTAATGCGATCCGTATTTTGGCGTTCGACGCTTCGGCCGTGCTCTTCTGCGACGCCGCTACCCCGGAATGCGTGTGCGATCGGCTCGCCTGTAGAAAATATAAGGTCAGTTTCGTGCAGAAGAACAGTTACGTAGGGTAATTTGGGTAATAAGAGATCAGTATCGGCAAAGGTTTTTAACGTAAAACGTAAAACCAAAGTACGGCAAGCACTATCCCTTCAGTGCAAAATCGCAGTCGCAGCCGGGCACACTTATTTTTGCGAGCGCTTTCGCAGAAGAGCAGAGTTGATGGCGATAAGCTGTCGTGGGGGCTTCGCGGAACCTTGCTGCGCAAGCGCTATTTAAAAAATGTGAGTTTACAAGCCAGGAATTCTGTAAACTAGCTAGTAAACACCGACGTACGACTCCAAGGATGGGCCTCCATCTAGTACACCGGCTATATCGCGGTGTGGAAATGTTTGTTCGCTGGCTCAGTGGTCTCGCGCGTTCCGCCCGTACGGTCAACGTTGCCGGTTCGATTCGCGGCGGGTGTACCTTTTTTTTTTTTTTTGAGCGTTTTTTTAGCATTTGTATGGTTTGCAAATCCATGGTTTTCATTTGTCTGCATCCGAGGATGCAGACAAAGAATCCGCGTCGGAGCTGTCGCGGCTTGACGTGACGAGTTGGCGTGTTTACTTCCGTGGTGAAGCACGTATGTGGGGGAGCAGACGCCGCAGTAAAGTCGCAACGTACCGCAGCGCCGCCGTGGCAGAGGCTCCTCGCAACAATGTGACGTCACTGCTTGAAGCGGCGCCCAGAAACCGAAACCGAATCCTGTTCACATGAATCGTGCGATAATAAATTTTTCACTCAGAATATGTGCGTGTGAGAGCATGTATCATGCTTTCTAACGAATTATAAAACGTTTGCAACAAAGAATGCACAAGCAACAAATTTCCGAAGAAAGGTACCATATGCACACGGAGAGGGAATCCATGAGTATCATCACTGAAGATTGCGCCAAATCGAGTTTCAGAACAGCAAGAATAGCCAGAAATTCTGCATAAAATATGGGAATATAATCTGGTAGACGCAATGAAAAAGACCAATTCAATGCCGGAGAGAAGATACCCACCCCAACTTTCTAATTTTTTTCCAGAGGCATCGGTTGCAATAACCACGTGCGATGGGTATTCAGACTGGTGAGCCAGGAGAATGTTTTTAATTAATTTGGTTGGAAGCAACTTAGCATATTTTGGGAAATGTTATCAAAAAAAAAAAAAACTCCACAACTGTGGGTTGAGACTGCAAGACGGGAACTGAAAGGAGCGTGGAGTTTAATGGACGAAGTAAAGAATTGGCAAAAATGACCTGCGGGCGCCGGATACGAGACCAATTAGAACCGAAAAACGCAAATGTGTTGGATAAACACAGCCTGGGATCTGGCCAGCGGTGACTCTAGGAACTTTGCAAATGCATTGATGGTGAGATATTTAAACCTGGAATTTAACGTTGGGACTCCGGCCTCCAAGTATAATACCCGAATCGGGACGTAACCGGGTAGGCCTAAGCAGCAACGCAAAGCTTGTCGTTCCAGCTTCACCAAAGGCATGAGCTTATATAGGTCGCAGCGCCATACCCAAATTCTAGACTTGGTCGAACATATATGCTGTAAATCATCAAGAGCGTATCTGCCCTCAGACCTGTTCTTTTGTGGCTAAGACCCCTCAGCAGAGCGACAGCACGGGAGCCTTTCGCAGCTATATGTTCAATGTGTAGGCGCCAATTCAATTTTCTGTCATATATGACTCCAAGATATTTTAGCGAATAAACCTGACGAATGGTTTGTTGGTGATACGATAACGAAATCGATATTTGGTCCGTAAGAGGGAACACGAGGATGGCACACTTATCAATGTTTAAAGAAAATTTCAAAGTATCCAACCATGCTTCCAGGGCATTCAAATATGATTGAAGGGAATGAAATAAGGAATGGATGTCTTGCGATGAAGAGAAAAGGCGATGGTAATCGCCGTCACATGCATTGAAGAGGTTGTCGTCTTTTTCGCGGCCCGTGCTGGATGGAAAGCCATCCTCAGCATTGTAGACTTCAGCGTTCCACCAGTTCAACCGGGCAAGCTTGTACTAAGGTCGCGCAAAGCTTGAACCACGGTGAAGCTGGAGAATTTCTTTCTACGGGAGCACTGAAGGACACATCACCGCGAGTTTGTACGAGTCCGAAATTGTTTCTTATTCTTATTGTTCCGAAATTGTTTTTTAACTTTAGAAACAAGACAGATTTGTCTGCGTCGGGCTGACGCTGCTCTTTTGTTTTATTTTCTAGCAGTATTATCATTCTGCACGAACTAATGGATAACATGAGTACGCTGCTTTACTCCGATATCGAGACAGCCAAATGAACGAAAATAAGACATGTGCATTGGCTTATCATATTCATATTAGGCAATGAACGCAAGACGATGAAAGCAGACGACGAGCGACCGCAAGGCCGAGTCGTCACGAAGCGTAGATAAGCTCAACTACACCTCGCGCAGCATGCGCCGGTTGGCGCACCAACCATTTTTTGCCACCGCTCGAGAACGCTTTGCGCGTGCGCACACGCCTGCAGCCATCTTGATCTGGGAGCTAAGAACGGAACACCGCAGACACTGCTGCATTTTGTAATCGCTGAAAGGTAGATCTTGCGTAGGAACCGCGCCCCAGCAAGGCAGCGGTCGCCACTGCAGTCTGCCAGCCGGTCTTTCTGCTTCGCCGAGACCTTTCTCATTTTTTCTGCAGAGCTAGTGAGTAGCCGCGGCCTGCCGCGCACCAGAGCTTCGCCATGAGCTACGGCAGGGCCCCGCCGGTTATCGACGGGATGACTTCCCTGAAAGTGGACAACCTGACTTACCGCACCACCCCGGAAGATGTGAAGCGCGTCTTTGAGCGCTACGGAGACGTCGGCGACGTCTACATACCGCGCCACCCCTACACGAGGGAGAGTCGAGGCTTCGCCTTTGTTCGCTTCTACGACAAGCGCGACTGCGAGGATGCCATGGACTCCCTGGACGGATACATCATGGACGGCCGGGAACTGCGCGTCCAGATGGCCCGCTACGGCAGGCCGACCGACCCGCACCGCCAGCCATCGTCTCGGTACGGAGGCTCGAGCCGTCGATCGCGCTCCCGCTCCCGCAGCCGGAGGAGCAGGTCGAGGTAGGTGATTTGCGCGGCGCGTGCATAATCGAACAATTTTTATTGCTACCTTTATGTTATGGAGATTTGATTACAAGTAGGCTCTAGTAAGGAAGTTCCGTAACAGCAGCGAAGCAGTTGCCTCAGCTACTTCGACATGTACGCAGTGCGTGAAAATGTTTGTAGCGGGCAATGACAGATACCGTCGTCGTACGGGCACTGCGCATGCGCCATATTGTTCATTACGCGCCGGTGTTCACGCTCAAAGATATCTGCTCACCGCATTCTCTTCTTTCCGTGATTACATAATAGTGAAGTAAACAATTTACAGTTCGTGGAAACATCAACATTGTGACCCACAACAGATCGTTTTATATTGTGGCCTTTGCACGAAAATAAATGTTGCCAAGGGCAAGGTTTCAAGATGTGCGATGTCCCATTCTTGAGAAATGGCAACCGATTGTGCTTGAAAACCGCACATGCGTGGGGTCGAAGCATTTGCGGATCATTGCTGTAAGAATTCCTGTTGACGATCAAGCTAGCATTAGTACTCGCAGCAAGCAGTGCCTAAATGTTACTTGTCTTTTATATTGCCGGACCTTGACTTAACTTGAGACATTTGGCATTGCAGGAGCCGCAGGAGGTCCAGGTCACGTCGTCGCTCGAGGAGCCGTTCCCGTTCGCGCCGTCACCGCTCCCGTTCGAGGTCCCGGAGGTATGTATCGCAGCGTTTGTGTCATGTCCATCAACAGATGAACATGCGAACTTAGTGATAATGTAACCCCCCCCCCCCCTTTTTTTTTGTTTTAGCCAATTTTAGCCAAAGGTGTTTGAAAAGCAAAGGTGTAGTGAGGCTTGCAATGTAGATATTTTGCATACGGCATTGTCAGTGTCCATTGCTCAACCGCGCCTGGTTAATTTGTGCACACCAAAGTATTGGTAGTTGAGTTTCTGGTCTTCAGAGTGAGAGGAGCTGTAGAGGGAAATAGTGGCCCTAAGCAGAGGCAGAGCTAATGTTCGCAGATATTTTTCCTAGCGGCAGCCTGATAGTTGCCGCAGTTTTGGTGCTGTGAGCACCAAATGTGACCACATGAACAGTGTAATTGTCGTTTGTAGGATTGCACTGAGTGTAACACAATACAGACTGAAAATAACATATACATTTGACGTAAGGACTGCACACTGACAACTGTTTGATATAAACGAAGTGACAGCATATATATATACAAAAAAAGAAAACATCATGAAAAACGATAATGCCAAGGAGAAAAAGGGGAAAAGGTGATTAATAAGTTTTAAAGACCATTTTAGTGGCACTTGCTTCATTCACAGTGATTTTGCTTTTCTTGTTTGTATATATATGTTCGATTAGAGTGAATAGTTGTCATTGCAAATCTGTAGTCTTTATATCAAATGTATGTGTTCTTTCCAGTCCATTTTGTGTTACTCAGTGTAATTGCCAACAAGCTACAAACGATAGTACAACAACCAAGTCTAACAATGTATGTTACTTGTATTGGAAGAGCTGCAGCCATAATCTGAGTTCTAGAATGGTTGCTGTGGTATCAGTGCTCTCTCAATATGCATTTCCTGTGGCAGCAGTCATACAAGTGCTTTCACTGCTAGGTGTGCTCATGATGTATGTTCCTGTGCTCACTGAAGTTTGTTATGGGCGAAGCGTACTTTATTGGCCTGGAATTGTAAGCCTTGCTAACGTAATTGGGCCAATTTTTCTTAGGTCGCGAAGCCGCTCAAAGGACCGTCGACGTTCCAGTAGCCGATCCAGGAGGAGCAGGAGCCGGCGAAAGAGCCGCAGCCGCAGCCGGCGCCGAAGCAGGGACAAGAGCCGAAGCCGTTCGCGGCGCCGCGAGTCGAAGAAAAGTCGATCGAAGTCCAGGGGTCACAGTCGAAGCCGCTCCAGGCACCGCAGTCGCTCCAAGTCAAAGGACCGCAGCCGAAGCCGGCACAGGAGCAAGTCGAAGGAGCGGAGCCGAAGCAAGCATCGCAGCCGGTCCAAGTCGAAGGAGCGCAGCCGAAGCAAGCACCGCAGCCAGTCCAAGTCGCGGGAGCGCAGCCGGAGCAAGAATCGTGAGTCCAGGCGCAGCCGGAGCAAGCAACGGAGCCGATCCAAGTCCAAGGAACGCAGCCGGAGCAAGAGACGCAGCCAGTCCAAGTCGAACGAGCGCAGTGAAAGCAAGCATCGCAGCCGATCCAAGTCAGACGAACGGGCCCGGAGCAGTTCTCACCGCAGCCGTAGCCGTAGCCGGAAGGAGAGTGAGCCGCGAGACAACAGCCGCAGTCCGTCAGCGAACGGAGATTCTCGCATGCGGAGTGCGTCGCGCAGTCCGCATGACAAGGATGCTCGTGAGGGTTCACGGTCACAGTCCCGTAGTCCGAGGGAGGATCACAGCCCGACTCCGGCTGAGGCCAAGGAAGGGGCTCGCGAGAAGTCGGAAAGCCGGGATCGCTCGCGCTCTAAATCGCCGGACTCCGACTGAGACACGTGAGAAAGCTTGTTGGATGTTTGATTGCATTTTTTTTTTAGACACTGCTCCAAGCGGAAGTGTCGCAAAGTTGTTTCATTAAGGCATTTTCATTGGCACCCAACTGCTCATAACTGTGGTGGACAAGCAGTTTCGTTTTGGGGAGTTGTGAACTTTTTTTTCCACTTGGAAGTGATTAGTTTGTTATTGGCAATATGAGGAAGAAGGGAATCAATCTTAGCTTGATGATCCTGTTTTGTGGGGCTGCAGTCAGCACAAAAATTTAATCGATGCAGTCTGTTAATGTCATGGAAAGGAGGCAAGTGGAGCTGACTTGCAGTGTTAGGTTGTCCACTAAGTGCATTCTGGGGAACCCTAAAGTTCAGGAGAATCGTGATAGGCTTTCTGTTTGACACTTGAAGGATGGCCTTTGTTTTCTTCGTTTTTGTCTCTAGAAACGTAGCCTTTTGAGTGCTTCGGTTCCAATTCTGTGCACAAACGTGCCCCATCAGACGTTACTTCTAATTGTTATGTCTAAATGTGTAACACAAGTCTTGAGAGTGCTGTAGATTAGTGCAAGCATTAACTGTTTGTCCCCTTTCGGAAACTTTTCTGGTGCTTCCTTTTTCATTTGGCAGAGCTTGACAAACAGCACTGGTGATTTAACACACCTGATCCAATTGTCACCGAACAATTTGATCTTTTATGCCTTTGTGACAAACTATTTTCACAGCATTGTTGAAGAAAGTGCTTGCAAGAAGTGCAAAAAGATGGAACAGTATTTCGAAACTGCGTTGCAAAAAACTGTTCAAGCCATTGGTACTGCAGCATTTCCTTTACATTTACCAGAAGAAAGACCAGACCGTCTTCGCAAGCTTTTGTGGTGTTTGGGATTGTGTTACATGTTAATGTCAAATCAAGGGTTTGCTTCTTAACACACGAAATGCAGGTCGCATAAAAAAGGCTGAATTGTGTTAAGTTCATCAGTGACGTCTTTAAAAGAAGTGTTATGTTGTAAAGACATCTGTGTGGTGTTAGAGTGCATCAGCTTTTTCTAGACTGTTTGTTTTTCATTTGTCGCATCTCTGAAGATAATTGTTCATTGCTTTCTCGTGGTTACCTTCCGAAATGTACGCCTACAGGTCAAGGTAGTTTCAATCTCCTCCTTGAACACATCTAAGTTCCTTTATCCTAGCAGCCCCAGCGCACTGGAAATTGGCTTGTCCTGACTGCTCGTTTGTGTGGGGTTGCAAATGTCATTCATTAGTGAAAGTTCAGCAAGAAGGCTTTTGTATACAGTTGACTTATTGCAGTGTTGTGTGGCATCATTTTTTTTTTTCCCGTCTTTAATACAAGCCTATTCTTTCAGTTACATGTATTCCTGTGTTGTTCCTCCCTTGTCGCTTGGTGTTCGCATGAGGTGGGTTCTGTGAAGTTCACATAACACACTTAAAACAACGTGTGTTGCTGTGTCGAGGCTGCCTTGCCGTGCCGGGAATTCGTTTTCCTAGGTTGTAAATTGCGTGCAAGCGTTCACTGTGTTCGTGGTTGAAGTGCAAAAAAAAAATGACAGGAAAGTGTGTTTGGAAGGCTTGGAGAAATCTTTTGTTATCCTTATAAGTTGCGTGCATTTGGCTCGGCAGGCGTTATTTGTCCGTCTACAACACTACTACGTTTTCTCGATCCTAAGCATCCTTTTTCCCCTTTGTTAACTCTGTAATTCTGAAGCAAGGATGACTGCTTGGATTCGAAATGCATCCGTGTTCAGGTGCAAACTTTTCTGAAATTTCACGTAGCCAAAGTGGTTTGGGGGTGCTTAGAATTGAGGATATTGTAGTGGTGGGTTTGTGCGTCTTAAACGGCACGTCGTCGTAGTTTGGTTGTACTTGTGCGAACTTGTACGCGTTGCCGGCTGACTCTCTGGCGGTGCCCCCCTGTCATGCCTGCAGGCGCCGAGAGCTGTGTGGGTGTTGGTAAGGCGGCGCTTGATCGTATGGCCAGGTTGCCGCCACTGCTGCGACTGGTTGCAGCCTGCGCCGAGTTCGGGCCGAGATGAGGTGTCGATCGAGGTGTGGTGTCGATCGAGATGAGGTGTTGATCGAGATGTGGTGGTGTTCGAGCTGGGCATCGAGTGTTCGTTCCACATTTTTTTTTTACTCTTCCCCTCCCTCCTTCCCCTGCCCCACCTGTATCCCTCTTTCTCCGGAATCCCTTTGCCCATCTTTCAGCTTCTGTGTAGGGTAGGGAAGTACTAAAGGGGTCAGTCTCATTTTGTTTCCAACGGTAGGTAAGTTCCCTCGGGGCTAAACACCTTTTCGAATCAATTTTTCTGCTAATTTTGCTTCTTCAACCTAAAGCCACCACTAAAAAAACCTGAATGATGCAGGCGTAGAAGGGCGATTCGCCGCAGTTGATCATGTTAGGGCATTCAGATAGCCACATGTGTCAAGGCAAAGGAGATAGCAGCTGTCAGATAAGAACTAACCAGTGATAGGTGTAGGTATTTAGCTTACACTTAGGGACAGCTTAAAATGTTCCCATCATTGAAACTTTCTTTGGCATTTTTGTCTAACCTTCCTGAGCTGAATTTGCTGCTGGCGAAAGGTGGAAGGAGAGGGCGGAGACGCAGTTTTGGGAAGCTGATGGCGGGGGGCAGGCGGTGTGTTCGAGTTGGCCGTGAGCTGGCGTGCCGGTCTGGACTGAACGAGAGCTGCCATCTGTTAAACTGGTGTAAGTACTGGCAGAAAGGCAGAACAAGCTGCACAGTTGTGCTCATTGAACGTGGAGCTGACAGAGTTTTGCCACAGGCGGCTGTGGTGGCGGTACGCGATTGGCGGTATCGGTTCGTGCGGGTGGCTGTCGAGTGCCAGTTGGTGTTTTGGATGGAGCCTGACGGTGTTGTTCGGGCGGAGTTGTTCGTGAGGTGTTGTTCGTGAGGCGTTGTTGGGGAGTTCCAGTTTTGGTGTGTTTTTATCCCTTTAGAACCACTTGCTTTTCTTTTTCAGAACTGCGCGGAGCTTTTTTTCTGTCAAGATTTGGACGTGCTGTGTGGCTTAGTTTGCACTCTGCACTGTGTGTGTAGATGGCCGTAATAAACGTGTCAAACACTAGTTTGTGCTGTCGACACAAAAACTGGAATCTTGCAGTTTGGTCGTGATTTTTCTCGGCTGATTAAGGGGTATTCACATGACGGAGTGACTCGTAGGAGTGCACAGCACGTGACCCCTACGTCACAGTATCTCGCTGTCTCGCCTCCGATCAGAGGTCGGGCCTTCCGCTTTCCAGCTACGAACGATCCAATCCTTGGCGACGGAGGCAGCGGGATTTCGTGAGCTCGTCGGGCAGCTGGCCGCAACTCAGGTTCTAGAGCGGGTAACTTGCTTTTTATTACACTGGATGCGAAAATGCGCCGTGCACATGGCCAAATTACACATTCACACAACTCGGGTTCTAGAGCGGGTAACTTGCTTTATTACACCGGACGCGAAAATGCGCCGTGCAAATGGCCAAATTACACATTTAAAGGGACCCTGCAACACTCTTTGGGCAGTAGAAGTAAACCTGCGCGACGTTTAGATTACACTGCCAGGAATACCTGAGCCAAATATTACACGTGCACGTGAAGCGGTGAGCGCGCAAATCGATGTGAAAGACGCGGAAAAACAAACCGCTCTCTCTTCAGTTGTCCTCATTATGCATGGCCTAAGGGACGTCACATAGGCCATGGCTGCCCGATCGGCTGTCACTGGTCAACTTCGCGGCTAGATTCTCCCATTTCCGTCGTCATCGCTATGTACGAACCTCTTCTATGCCTGAACCTGTAGGCACAGTTTTGCCGTTTATTTTGTGTTTTGAGTGCGCGCGGAGTTTGAGTGATGAGCTCAATACTTCCCTTTCAACGGGACCACTCGACTACGAACGTTTATTGCTTCAAAAACGCCCTACCAGCCCGAGCGCGCACTTGCGAGCAGGCACCCATGCCTGGTTTTTTGTGGCACCAGACCGGAAATAGGCCCCTCCGCGTTGCGGAGAAAAGGAGAAAACTACCCGGCATGTGATATATCGAAGGCCGCCGAAGAGAACGCCGCGAGCCGCCCCCCTCTCCGGGAGAGAGCGCGCAGCTTTCGTCGCCTTGTCCGCGCTCGAGTTGAGAGGGAACGATTATGCGCGATTTCTCATCGCGCGTAGTTTCGTTAATTGTGAGCGGATTTTCATAATTCTTGCGGGAGGAGATTTCTGGGACAATAGACTTTATCCCAAAATACAGTACTAGTAGTCGATGGCAAGTGTTGCAGGGTCCCTTTAAAGCGAAAGCCTTGCATCTTTGATTCAAGCTCGCTCGATGGGAAGTGCAGAAAATCGTGGGTGCAAAAAATGGGAGCATGAGCCGGAAAGTTTGTGCTGGGAAAGAGAAACAGCAGCGCTGGAGGAGGGTAGGCCGATGCCGCACATGCAGTACAAGCCGTTTTGAAGTCATTTGACAAGCCATTTTGACAAGCCCTCCACTCGTGGAGATCCTTGAAAGCGATTTTCACGTGTAAAAGCATTGCAGTGTCTTCCATTCAGATAAGTTAAGGACAGAATCGGAATACTCGCGAGTCGCCTGATTGTGGGCATGAAGGGTGCTGACTTGGCTGGAAGGAAGCAGGCTGCGTCTGGCTTTGTTGCCCCACCCACGCGGGGGCTGTTGCTATGGCAACCTCATCCGGATCGTCGTTGCAAGTGAGGTTATCCTCCTCTCTACACTCTCAATGACTTTCTCCATGTACTGGCGACAAGCCACACATGGAGTGGACGTACACAGCTAGGGAACTTCTACACTTTGAGAGCATTCTACGTTAAATGTGCCAGGAATGGTGAGAAGCTTTGCGCACACAGTAAGAAGGAGCACTGCATTCGTAGTGGGCAGAGTACATGCTATCTAGACGCATGCCCACCAGGAATGGTAGTTCGTGTAAACTTTTTCCTTGTTGCCAATTTTTGGCACTACAGCTAGTGCTAGGACATGCGGAAAGTAACTTTGCTGCTACATCTGGTAGGTTGCAAATGCAACCTTTGGTCCCTTGTACGTTTGTGCCAGGTACTTGCCTGGCTATGCAACTGCACTGTCTGAGTGGGGCGGCTCCGATGCAGAGGAAACTTCCACTCTTGTTCTGAAATTTCGTGGCTGCTCAATAACGCTTGTATCAAAAACCCGTGGGAAAGGTACAGAGGCCTTCCACGTTGACTTCTGAGATGAATCTCTGAAAGGCCACACTGGTGTGCGCAATCCATAGGTGTGCCCGGCAGTTGGATCACATGCTGAAAAATGCCATTATATGAACCGTTCTTTCACTTCCGTGCATCTAGAAAAGGGAAGGCAAGGGTTTGAAGGAGGCGACGCGTGTAACTGGCTAACTCGTGGCAGTCAGTTTGTGTGGAGGGTTTCACAGCAGTGCCACTCAAGGCACTGGTGTTTGCGTACAGCCATGTTCCTGTACAAGAGCTGTCTGTGGAATCAATCGATGTTCTACAGACAGCTGAGTCAGTGGCACAAATTCTGTGGAACCAATCAAGGTTCCCCAGAATGAACACAATGCGGTGTTCATTCTGCACACAGTGTTGCTGCAGAGTGAACACCGTATTGTGTCGGGAGATCTGCCACTGACTCTGAGCCAGTAGCCAAGGAGGTTACTGTACCTTGCGAGTTAGATTGTACCGCTGCACTTGTGAGTTAGATTGTTGCAAGTCACAATTATGCATGAAAACTGCCAGTTGAATTAAGAAGAAAGTGGTGAATGTGGACGGTAGGATACACAATACACAGCTGTGCAGAGATGCACCGAAGTGCATTATGACTCCAGCTGCATTATGCTACCTACAATCCTACCTTTGGTGTTGTCGGCCTGTCGCGGACACTTTCTAGTGACAGTTCATTGTCGGCCATGTTCTTGACTCTTGTGTTCATTTCGAGTGGTTTTGTTTCCAGGCGCTGCGTTCAGAGGCGTACAACATGTGGAACAGCTCTCAAGCAGCGAGGGCACTCTTTGTTTTGGTTCCACACTCTACTTTCATGCAAGTTTGCCTGGTACAAGCCTGTATAAGCCTGCACTCCTCTTGTCCGCCAAAGCTGGACGTCACATCATTGCCAAGTGTCACTTTTGCCTTTCGCTTCTGAATAAAGTGTTTTCTGGGAACCCTCTCTCGTATCTGGGCTTGTTGGCTATGCTGCGTCTGCTCGCTTGGGCATGGTGGCCACACCTACCAAGTAATCCTGCTTTGTGACTGAAGACCTTCATAACGATAATGAAATATAGCTCAGTGCAAAACTCCTTTCTTCAGAATATGTTCTTCGAGCAGAAGCAAAAGTTAAGGGGGCGCATGGGGACAGAAAAATTGCCCAAAAAAGCATATTTTTAGGTATCACTTTTCTCTTGGTTTGCACAGTTTTTAACTGAGAATTTTAAGTGCGATGCACTTTATAAGCGACCCTGAATCCGCCGTCCGCATTGCTCCTCCTCCTCTCCCCTAGCAACGGCGCGAGGAGCGGAGAGGAGCGTCTGTAGCAACGGCGCAACGACGTCACACCCCACGTGACCCGCGCGCGCTCCGCCTCCCGCGCCGTGGCTGCGCGCGCCGGCTCCCGCACCGCTCCTCGCGCCGTGACGTCACACTCTCACGTGACCGCGCGCTGGCGCCTTTGCGTCTGCTCCCCCTCTCCTCGCGCCGTGACGTCACATGCTCTGCAGCTGGCGCGCCTCTCCCCCCGTTAGGTTTGCACTCACCCTCGGCGCGCGCCTCTCCCCTCGCCGGTACTGCGCCTCTCAAGGCGATGGCAGAATTACTACGCCGTGTACTCTCGGCGCAAGAAATGCATTCGCACTTCCTCACGATTCCCTTCGGGGAGGTGGGGGCAATTTTTTAAATGAGAATTGTGTATTTTGAACCTGGAAATTTTATAAGTACCAGGTACGTGTAAAAGCCATAGAGGCCCGATTTCAACAAAAAACAATTTTCCCATAATTCCCCACTTTTTTGCCACAAGTGGTATCGCAGTGATAGGAAATTCTCGAGGCAAGTACTTGCATCGCAGCACACACATAGGGCGGCTAGGAAGGTCATTTCTTTTGCACTGTGAAGCTGAATGTTTAAACCATGCAATATGGGAAGCAGATTTTGCATTTTATGTTTCAGTAGCTGTTTAATTAGCATTATTTTTAATTGGCTTGCAGGAGTAGCTCAAACCTAAATGTGTATGTGATTTTAAAACAACTCCTTCCCACATTTCGTTCTCCACAACTTCTGGTATCTATTCATGCCTTGCTGGAAATCTTTTGTTGAATATTTTTTTTCCTATTGGTCTCAAGAACAATCAAGAAATTTTTTAAATTGACTCAAGAACTAGTTACCTCACATCAAAACGAATCGGATATTTGAAATCAGCTAAAAAAAACTGAACAAGTCTATGAAGTTTCCTCAAAATTGGTTGGAAAGCAAAAAAAAAAATTTTAAGACCAGTGTGCCCCTTCAGCTAGTTTATAAGTTTCTCCTTGTGCGACGCAAAACCTGCTGCTTCTCGACTAAGTTGTATGTCGGTTATTCGGTCAGGGTGACTTAGCAAGTTTCACCGTGCAGTTTATTGGGACAGAGCCTCCCTTTTGTGCAGAAGTTTTTATGCGCGTTTCTTGTGGTCTGCTGTTGTGAACCAAACTATATTCGGAGAAAAATGTAACGAAAGTGTGATTGGAAGTGCTACAGCCGTGTTTCCTGAGGCAAGCTTCAGGCTGAGAAGTTCAGTAACTGTCATGACTGCGGTGAAAGCCGTGATCTCTGAATGTTAATGTTTCAGTTATGCAGGCTTGGCCAGTAAACTTGCGACTGTGCTGACAGAGTTAAAGAATTCTATCAGGGCTGCGTTATCAAGCGAACCCATATTTTGTGTGACCTTACTCCTTCATTTATGCAGTCATCTTTTATGTAATTATTGTTTTTGTTTGCCCAATTATTTTTCATCCTAATTTACAATTGTGTACAATTGTACGTAATACAATTGCGTACATATTCCTGTGACAGCTACGACACTGACAGACAATGTGCCAACTTTTACGCTGAGCTTCATACCCCCACATCACGAACTTTCAAGGGTAGAGCGCGCGTATGCTCACACATAAAACCGAAACACGTTTCTCCAAGGTGAATACGAGTTGTAATGCTGCTCAGGTAATGCACCCTTAAAATCGGCTGGTTGAATTTCAGCCGCCTCCACTATCACGCACGTGTTGACCTGAAAGGCATAGTTTTCAAAGTACAGAAGATACCCACGTTCACCAGTGATTTCAGAGGTGCACAGTACTTGTTTTCTGCACATTGTTTTATGGTGCGTCAGCACGACATTGATAGCCATAATGAAAAAGAGCATTCATAAAAAATAAAAGAAAAGGTCATAGACTGACACATGTGGGGCGGCACCATTTGGCCGTTATTCTAATTTTTTGTGCATTTCTAATCTCGTGTGTGTATCTTGACTGCTGCATTTGTAGTCTTATATAATCTTCGCCCTCGTTCAATAAATTTCAGTTCGAAGTTACACTTGTCTAAGTCTTCTTTGTGTTCTTTTAGCGAGCACTGTAGCTGCAAATTGTGGAATACCAACTAGCTTGAACCCCAGCCATTATTCATGGGGAAAAAAAGAAGAAGACCAAAACCCCTTTTCTCATACGCCCACCAATCATGCAAATGTCAACTTTCTACCCTCATCCTAGCTGGCTCTCTTATTACTGTCCAACGAGACCCTGACATTCTGGCGTTCCAGTCGGGCACATGAACCGCCTGGACTCCACCAACTTCAAATTCAGTGAAAATGGTACTTCGTACCATGCACAGCCTGTGCAACAAATATCGGGAGGGCAAACCAAAAAGCAACGAAAGTTGTGGCACATGCAGAGTCAATTTTACCATGCCTAATTTATCTTAAAGGAAAACTGCACTCAAATTTTTCTTTGCCCAGCTTTTTCTACTTTAAATGATATTTTTACACCAAAAATAGCACAAACGTGCACTTGCCTTACTTTTATCGTTCCTATTGCATCGACTGCAGAAAGAGAGAATCTTTGATTAAAAAATTGATTGATTGTACGGTTTAACACGCCGACGCAACACAGCCGATGAAGCACGCCGTAGTGGAGGGCTCCGTATTAATGTTGGCCACCTTGGGATCTTTAATGTGTGCCAAAATCTTGTACACACGGGCGTTTTTACGTTTTTGCTTTTCGCCTCCATCAGAAAAGCGGCCGCCACGGCCGGGAATCGAACCCCCGCATCCTCGTGCTCAGCAGCACGCCTTAGCCACTGAGCCACCTCAGCGGGTTGTTCCCTCAAGGGGGGGGAGGGGGGTCAGAGGTCTAGGGTTGTTCCCTTGAGGTGGGGAAACAATATGATAGCCGAGGTGCCGGCTAACCAAAGCTTTATTTCGGTATCGTACGAGCAAGTAGCTTTGTAAATCAGGGCCCGCTCATTTACTCGCAATACCAAGGATTGCTACTCTGGCAGTTATTCTGATGCAAAAAGGACTGCTCAACTGATAGCAACGCGACGTCGGTATTGCGCATCCTCGGCAAATGCTAATAGAAGTTCTGTCGAAATAACAGAGCGAAACGCGATGCTACCACGTGCATTTGAAGGTGGCTCTGACGGGCCATTGGTTCTGGCGGGCTGCCGGTTCTGGCGTGGCTGCTGCTATTCCATCACATACTCGCGTCCAGCTGCCAATAACAGCCGGCTTTTTTATTCAGTTTTGGTTCCAAAAACGTTGATTTCGCGAGCCGTTCGCTTCATGCGGGTTCATGTTTGAAATGCAGCTTTCTGCACTTCGACCTTTTTTCATGTGTACTATTAGGTGACATCATTTTTAGGTTGTTAAAACTGAGTGCAGTTGGCCCACCTTACTAATATATGTCACCAATGACTAATCGATCAGTAACTCTGTAATTATTAATCATCCCTTATACACAGCTGGCATGTTTTAGTTTTCTTCCAGCCGTTCTCGGGCTTTGGTCCCATTCCTGCTGATGCCAGGGTCGTTCAAGGTCACCTTCCAGAAAGACACAAGTCTTTTGCCAAAGTAATTTCTAATGGTGCACGTTGCAATTTCCTGGCACACATGGATGCTGAAATCGACTGAAATCAACTACAGCACGCTGCTCTGACGAGTAATGCGGCAATAATTTAAAAAAAAAAAAAAAAAAAAAGAACTCGACCCAAACTGAAAGTGCAATTAGCTCCCCCCCCCACCCAAAAGACAGCCAAGCTAGGAGGGACATTAAAAAGCACTTGAGAAACAACACCGCTGCAGTAGAAGAAGCGGACACGAAGGAACGCGCTGTGCGACACTTGCAAAATGTAACTTTAATTTTTCTTCACAGAAGGACAAGCATCAGCCATACGTCGATTTCGCTCGAATTTTGCTTTAGTTAAGCTCGGACAGGCTCCCAAACAAACAAACAAGCAAATTAGAAACTTTCAAAAAAAAAAAAAAAAAAAAAAAAAGGCAGGGACCAGAATGCACCTGGTATGCAGGGAGGTAAGGCGTTCGCTCGTTCACATGGAGAATGACGGCAACTTGCTGCTTCCAACAGAGCTCCCAGGCTGATCGTCGTCTTGCTGACCGGCACACTGTGATGGGAAAAAAGATCCATGATCTTCTTTTTTTTGTCTTTTTAATGCTAAAATCATGTCTTCAAGTATTTGCTAAGACGTTAAGCAGCAGGTTTTTAAAGGGGGCCACGAAGAAAAAATAAAAGTTTGTTTTATTCGAAAGATTTCGTATTATATAGTGCCCCCGGCGCTTGTCCGGAAGCAAACGATGCTTTATTCACTGCGTAATTAATCAATTTAAGCTAAAATTTTGGCTCTTGCACCAAAACGTGGGCGTGAACGACGTTTGCTTGAACAACGTTTGCAATGACATCATAAGAACAGGTCTTTCAGCTAAACTTGGTGCGGAGCGGAGAGTTGTTTACAGTAAGTCAACCTAGACTTCAATCGGGGGGGGGGGGGGTCAAAAACAGGTTGGCGTTTCAGTGGCACCCCAATATGGTCCAGAGAAGAGACATTCTGTGAGTAATGCTTATTCTCACAAGAGTGGTGTAGATACGTGAAAGAATTAATGTATGGCAGCCCTCTTTCCGCTAGCAGTGTTCGTGACAACCTACACCAATCCTGGTGATCAATCCGATCCCTTGACATTCGAGTGGATTCGAGTAATCAACTCTGCTAATCCATTGCTGTAAACTCAAGTATAACTGCATGCACCTAGAATTTACGCTTAAAAGAGATGAGCTTACGATTAGCGGGAACAGAAAGAAAGCTTCCAATGGCAAAAACCTGAAATTTTTACGTCCCTGTCGTGAAAATCCACACTCACCTTTTGTATATACTTGGGGTCTACAGCTATGTCCTGGTCCATCTGTTTCAACTTCTCATTGAGCTGGATGAATTTTCGCATCTGGGAAGGGGCATAACAAGAGCGCAAAGACATATGGCATGAACTGAAGAACGGTTTAGGCCAATAACTGCCCCCACAAAAATGGGGGAACAACCCAGTAGCTCCCTCTTTCCTTGTCTCCTTCACGATGCTGACTGCGGCTGTTGCATTCCGCAGGCGCTTACAACGAAATAAGTTTTGTTTACGCAAAAACACTGCCACGGCAGAATTGCACAAATTTCCATAAATGCTTTTTTGGGTTGGGCCGAGAAACTTGTTTCGGTCTAAGGGCAAGTAGGCATGTTTGACAAAATGAATAAACTGAAAATTATGGCTAACATGCCAGGAATGCTGTACGAGACATTTCTGAGCGCCGTAACTGAAAACATAAAAAATGACTTTTGTAGTTGTCGTATCAACGCCAGGCCAATGCTACTTCTTCTAGTTTCGGTTCTATTATTGCATGCCTAGAGGCAGTGGCGCTGGGGAAACACTCCTCCTCTCATTTTAAGTGCAGTGCACTTTATAAGCGACCCCAAACCTTCCACAGTCCGCAGTCCTCCTATCCCCTAGCAACGGCGTGGAGCGGAGAGGAGCGTCGGTAGCAACGGCGCAGTGACGTCACTCACCACGTGACGACACGCCCCTCACCGCTCCTCTCCCTTCCCCGCGCCGTGACGTCACATACTCCACCTCCTCTCCCCTCGCTCGGCTGCCGTGCACCGCTGTGTGTCACTCTCCCTCCCCGCGCCGTGACGTCACGCAACCGCACCTCCTCTCCCCTCGCTCGGCTGCAGCTCCCTCTCCCCTTGCGCTCGCCTCCTCTCTCAGCCACCTGGCTCGGCGCGGCGTACCCCCCTATATATGCAGCGATAAACCGCCAGACCTCCGTGGGTCGGCTCGCGCGCGCTCTCTCGCTACAGTCTCCTGCTCGCTCTGCTCCAGTTTAGACCGTTCGCTGGCTGGGCGCCTCTCAAGGCGATGTCAGAATTACTACGCCGTGTACTCTCGGCGCAAGAAATGCATTCGCACTTCCTCACGATTCCCTTCGGGGAGGTGGGGGCAATTTTTTGTTCTTTCCGCTTCTCTCCGGCGCGCTGGGGGCGCGCATACGCGATAACAGTCACCGCAGTTGCTGCTTCTGCACGGCGAGCAGCGAGGCCGGCGCGCGTCTCATGTAGTGGGTGATTTCTCGTATGTGCTCCCTCGGACATTACGGTGCTACAAAAGGGACGCCAAGAACACCAGGATGAATCGTAACACGAAGACTCTGAGTGCTGTTAGCAAAAGGTGAGAACGTCGTTCGTATGCCGTACGTGAAGCTGAGCTGAAGGATACGACTTGTGTTGTGCGTGTGCTGTGCTTGAAGACAGACAACCTTGTCTGTGTTGTATTGGTCATCGGTGTTTCTCGCCACACGTCGCGTTCGCGCATGTAACGCGAATAAAGTGTTCACGTGATATTCGAGCTGGCGTTGTTACTGCTCAAGCGGCGTGGCTTCGTGCCGGTGGAGCGAGGCCGGCGAGGCTTGCCCGTTGGAGGCAGCGGGGTGGCGGCGGCGGTTGCCGGGTGGGAATGGGGGGGACACGGGGAGGGGGGAAGAAATCCAACCGGCATGAGAGGGGAGAGCGTTACCTCTCTCCCACGCAAGCTACGCGCCCTCGCATTGTTGCCATGGCAATTATAACACCTTCAAGGCCAACATGGCGGCGGCGTTGCTAGGGCAACAACAACGCAGTAATGTTTCCCCAGGCTCACCAGGGGAGAATATGCCGCATGAGTCACAATTAGCCCGGACGCTGGGTTGAAGGCTAAGAGTCCGCCTCCTGTCAACGCCAATAAATAAAACCAAAACACTGGGTATTGTGTACACAGACTTTTTTAGGAGAACAGTCCAGACTCCAAGCCTAAGAGTGCACACGAGAATCACAACACTTTCACATGCCATGCGTGCGCACGTAGAAACATTTTGAGAGTCTGCGTATGCCATGATTTTGTCAACGTTTTAAGCGGGCGAGCGTGCAAAGAAGCGGTTGCTGCGACCACCGTACCTCCTCCTCGAACCTCTTGAACATGACCGGCGTGTTGTACTTCTCGGGGTTGTCCACAAACACCACCATGCCGTCCTTCTGGTTGATCGAAGCAAATATCTCCTCGTCTTCAATCTGCACGAACAAATAAAAAAAAGGGGGAAGGACATTAGACTTGATCAGTCACAGACCACGGCTGGCGAGGTGCTACATAGACTTCAAACGTGTGTGGTGGTTCTAAACCCCAAATATGTTAGCTTGTGGGCTGGCAAAAGTGATGGTAATGACACATCACGTACTGTTACAGAAAATGAAAGCATGAAACGAGCCCCCCCTTTTTTTCTTTTGCTCCTTCATTTCTTGAAGGGGAAAATGAACATTTCATTGTTCATTGCACTCATGGGACCTTTCCTTGCCTAGTACGGTAGCATATCATAGGCAATTTTGATGTGCTGTAATTTCAATAACAAACAGAATGCTGCAAAGTGTGGCTACCTGTAAAATAACCATTTTCTTTTTTTTAGTACAATGCGAATGTATATTTCTTTAGCTTGCTACTTGAATAGAGGTGCTAGTGCATTCTGGTGGTGTTTCAATTATAAGCATGAAGTGTTTAATGGCACCCTTACCAAGATTGTTCGTCTAATTCAAGGTGCACAAAAACTCGGCAACCCATATTTGTTTATTACTGTATTTACTCGCGTAATGATCGCACCCCTGAAGTTCGTCATCAAAATATGACATTTTTTTATTTCCCGCGCAATGATCGCACCTTGAACTTGCCGCAGCCAAATGTCGTATGTATGCCAAGTCTAGACGACGACGGTCGTGCTTACCTTAGTTTCCTCCTCTTTCAAAGTGGACACGGCTACGTTATTGCCGCGGACTTGATGATATTAGCGATATCGGCAAGCGCGAGTTCATTATTGGTGCGGAAGAAACTCTCACTAAACGCACATAATGTACTCACAAAACTTATAAAAAAATGCGCTCGGCTTGGTGTGTCGGCGGCCGTGTCTTGATGTCCCACACTGTGACAGCAGCAGCCACTTATTGGTCGACCTGTTCTCACCTCGCAAGAAACTCATTCCAGCGCGTTCCGTAATTCCAGCGCATTCCACAATGAAAACACTGCATTTTGCATCACTCGGTGGTCATTCAGTGGTCAGTAGAGTTATTAGTTTTTATTTGTTATGTTTATTACGTTTATGAGACTTCCCGTAAATATTCTGAGCTGCAACTTGCGTTTCTTGCGCTGAAACTTTTTCCTGAAAAATTTACCTCGCGTAATGATCGCACCCCTAACTTTGCATCATATTTTTGGAAAAAAAAGTGCGATCATTACGCAAGTAAATACGGTAGATACCTCACCGGAAAATGGTATTTGGTTCCATCACTGAAACTAACAGTACAAAGTAATAAAAGCAGAACAAGTGGCCCGATCCACTATGATGTCAGCAATTGTGATATAAAACAGCTCCTGTGCCACCAAAAAAATGTGGTAGCATTTGCCCGTCTGGTGAAATGGTGACATTGAGCTAATCCTGGACTGGGATCCAAATTTGTAACACTTTCTCAGAGAAGTAACTCCCTAGTCTACCGTAAATTGTCCTCTGATAAATGCTTCGATAAAGCTTTTTTTGTCGGAGCTCACTGCAATACCTCTCTACGCATTCACACATTCGCAAAAACATATCTTCCGAACGAATGTGGCAAAAAAACTTATTGAAGCTAACTACACCCTGCAGCTACTCGAAATGCCCAAAATATTCGAATTGCTGGTGCTGTATGTGAAAATTCTGGTGAGTTGAAGAACCTTGCAGGCTAATCATGCTAGAAAAACAAAAAACAAACAAACAAACAAAAAAAAAAAAGACTGTCTTATCTCACAACTGCCAGAGTTACCTCCGGGAAATTCTCACAGCAGTTTCTATAAAAGCTGGCTGGCCTAAAATTTGCTTAATAATATTGCCTCCCAATGTTACCTAACACAATGTAAAGCCACTGAACCCAACCTAACTTATTTCTACCGAGGGTGTTCAACCCTAGTGAGCATGTAATAACTTACCGAAATCCAGCCCAACTGCAACAAACCTAACCTAACCCAGCCCAATGACACCGAACACGACCTATATTAAACCTGATCCAACTCATTCTAGAAGTCCTGTGTATCGATCGCTTGATATAGTAATAACCAGAATGAAAGAAAGCATTAATAAAAACATGAGCGAAAACTCTGAAAATTCCAAAAAGAAAGAAAAAAAAGGGAGAAAACACTGCCCCCCTGCCGGACTCGAATCTAGGCCTCCCCGTTTCAATGCAGGTGCTTTAAGGAGCTTTTTGGGGAATATTTGTACCAGAGAATCTTTGGGTAGCGTGACTTCCGTGAGAAATTTCTGGCAGTAATTCTCATGGCTGCCATGATGATAATCACTTAACTCTTTTAGACACTATGTACACAACTGTGTACATTTCAATCCTGCAGTTTTTAGATTAAAAAAAAAAAAACCAGAACTGAAAGTTTTCGCTAGTTTAGCATAATTTTCTATCCTTCATCTAACAATGGAGATTTTAGGGCTATCTTGTGGCTAGTAAGACTAATACGACTGTAAACAAACAAAATGGCGCTGCACGCGACGGATTCAGCAGGTGAGCTTTTTCAACTCTTTCTCCTCGTTTTATCAAAAGACTTGCGGCCATACAAAATATAGTAACAATGCATATCACACAAATATATACGTAAGTAGAAATATTCAGTGCTACTTGATGCTCCTGACCTATGTGACCCTATATACACAATTCTGTACATGACTGTCAAAATAACTAAGATTGTGTTGAGGTCAGTAACCTGACAATTCATCTTATTTGGTGACACACAGAGCATAGAAACAATAAAAACAACTCTGTTGGAAAGAAATAGCGAGCAGCGTCTGAAAGGGTTAAAAAAAAAAACACGCATAAAAAAGAGAAAGATGAACTCGAGTGAGCCCACTTGCCATGTTCAGTATGTGCCTCTCAGCGTCCCTAACGCCCTCGAGCTGCACTCGACTGGCCATGTCTGTCAGGGACAGGGTCAGGAACGTCTGCACAGGTCACGAGGGGTCAGAGGTCAAGGGTCACACAATGCAAATTAGAAATACTAACAGAGACGGAGAGACAACACTGCGGTTAACACTGCGGTTCTCGTTTTCCCGAAGCCCGCAAATGGCCCTGTCGGCAGCACACCGAAAATGAAGTCCGGCGTGCTTTGGCTCACGTACGGTCATGGTCAAAAGTTGCCAAGCTTCGAAATTAGTTGCTGCCGCAGTTGTGCTGCGAGATTCACCCGATCATGCACAGTTTTTTCTCGAATCAGCAGAGTCCATTTAGTAGTCCATGGTTGACTACTAAATGTCTCAAGTGTTTTTTTCTTTCCTTTTCCTTGGGCGGTGGCTTGAGAACTTTTGGAGAAAGCTTATTAACCGCTGAAAGTGCTGTGGCTGGATTTTTTGCAAGTTTGAAAGCAGCCAATTTGAAAAGGGCAGTGAAACAATTAGTGCAAATGGTTCATTCCCCAAATTGCCGTAATACAACTGCTAGCATATATTCTACATCCAAATTTACCCAAACAAAGATTGAATAGGTATATATAAAAAAAAGAGCTTAGTTGCATGCTAAACTCTCGAAAATGGCAACTCCACAGGGGGTTGCCATTTTTTTCTTTGTGTTAGAATATGCAAAATCATTACATGCCAACTGCCGAGACTATTTCTGCACAGTTAAATCTTCAACATAGCACCACCTGGGCTCGTTTCTTTGTCTTTTCTTAAAGCCCAAATAGACAAGTTGGGGACATCACCTTGGTTAATCGCTGAATGTTCTTCTTGTAGAGGGATGCCAGGCACTGTTTGGCGAGACCAGTGTTGTTGTCCTGGGAGAAAAAAGGACAAGTACGAATAAACACATGGGACACATGACCATAAGCTAACAAACAGCAACCAAAATGTGTATACAGTAAGACTTCGTTATAGTGAAGTTGACATGGAGAAAACTTTTTATGGCCAGAATTTTGATGTAGGCAGTGGGCACAGCTTCAGTTCAAACGCCACTGGAATTTAAGCAGCACATTTCAACAGCTACTGCCAAAGATGGTTGAGCAAACTTGCGCTCACCAAAAACTGCGCTCAAAAGTCATAAACCTTTTTACACATTTGTGAATTGCTCACATTTTATACAGTACTCTCATTTACAGCAACGCATTCCCTCCATAAAATAAAGTTCTCTTTAAAGTGCTCTGGCCATAGGAATCATTCTTCACACACTACTCCACAAACTGTACGTTCCAGAGAACCGCAACTAATTCTACTGTATGCACACGGGAAGCTTCGAAGGCGAAATGAAGGACCAACTCAGACATCTTGGAGCATTACAGCGGCCTCACTCTGCCAAGCAAGTCGCGGTCGTCTCACCCGAGAAAAAGTTTCCGCGTGCTTGGCGAGGACGGTCCTGACTTCGTCCGGGTTGTTCGAGGTGTAAGCCGAAGCCAGGTCTAGGTACGCCAGGCTCAATGGCTGGGGAAAAAAAAGAGAAGTACACGTCACTCACACAACTGGAAAACAACACTTATGAGATGGTGTGTAGCCGTCTGCATAAACTTTTAATCACTCTCCCTTTCTTGATGACAACCTCCTTTCAATGTCAATACTAAAACAATACGCAACATAGAAAAAAAAAGTCCTCACATGTCCTTTATGTGCTGGAAATTGACTAAGCATGCAAATGAACACTCCAAATGTTGCATGAGGTCAAGTAACACAGCTCCTTTGGTGAATGGGGTGCCATAATCAGTCAGTCAATCAATCAATCAATCAATCAATCAATCCATCAATAAATCGTGCCATAATCAGTCAGTCAATCAATCAATCAATCAATCAATCAATCAATCAATCAATCAATCAATCAATAAATAAACAAATCAATCAATAGTGCAACCACGCAATAGGTGTGTATGTTGCTTGTTGCCGCGTTTGCTGTTTTTGCTATCACACTTTACCCTGGTCACAGGATGTTTGCGCATTACTGCTATTGTTTTTGTTCCTAGTTCGAGCAATTATTATTGAACCTTTATAAAATGCCTACCATACGCAATGCCCTTGTCCTGTAGTTGCCTTGTGCATCAAGGCGTTTTTCCTCTCCTTTCCACAGTCCTGCCAGTTTTCAACAGAATCATTTTCGCCGAGTACAAATTAGGCAATGTGAGAGTTGACGTTAACTGCATCCCGTGGCAGAATTTTTAGAAATTCTCAGGAATAAGCAAAAAGGATCACACAGGCTGTTCTGCAAGAACTGCGGGAGGAAAGAGGAACTATTCGGTAAGACACTATTCCAACCTTTATCCTACTTCATGGGGTAAGAGTAACAGAACATAAAACTTGGTCGCCACCTCAACTTTCTTCCGGACAATGTCAAAGCAAAATGTTCTTTTTTTTTTGCTACACAGTCATTAAACAGCTTCTGCACAAGTCTCACTCCAACAGATGGCTTTGATGTGCTAGTCATGTCTTTGCCTTGGTTTGCTTGGTTACAGCTGAGTGAAACCACAATTTACTTTTACCGTAACTGCCGTCTTATTATCAATTAATATTAATATACTAATATTGCTCTCGTCCCTGCACTGCTCTCTTTCAAACATGCCACAGCATTAATTAGCCCGAGCCTTCATGTCCTGCACTAAATGTGGGATACAAATCGAGATAGTCACTGCAAGCAAAAAAACTCTCAGGTGGACGGAAACATGTTGCCTGGTCTCGACAACGGTGCCAAGCCTACAATCTTTGCTTCAACAAGCTGTTTCCACTGCTCCAACCTCTGGCTTTCAGCGGTAGCAAATGTACAACAAACTGTCCCGGGGAGCCACTTACCCTGATGAACCTGGTGACCACCTGAGAAGTGTACTTGGGCAACGTGGGAAGCTGCAAGGGTTCGAGCGAAAACAGTTGGACTGTTAAACAACCCACTCAAGCCTCAATTTCTTCACAAATGTACTAGGCATCACACAGAGGTATGTCACGTTACACGAAAGAAACATGGGTAACTTCTGCCATGCTCGATTTGGAGAAAAATCCTCCCTCCAGTTCAGTGAAGTTTTAGAAATGAACTGAAATGAATATAAAAAGCGAGCAATAAAAGTGAAATCCCTCCTCCCCTCCTCAAGAAAGACGCATGATTCGGGTGCAGTCCCAAGCCCCAGTCTCAAAGAGGGACCATGAGGACAAAATACAAGTTTAGTTAGCTCAAGGGTCTGCCCCGCCAGAATGGCAATCATGCCCATTTCAATGGAAACATCAAACAAGCTACGTACTAAAGATTTAGCGCACTGCTTGCAACGTCATAAGGACTAAATGGAAATTGATGTATGACGAGCGCCAGCGGTTCACGAGTTTCGAACGGTTATGACTACATAAACCGCCTGGCTTTTGAAGCCCCTAGGTTACGCCGCGACGATGGAACGCCGTGTGGCTCTACTTGGGTCCAGCATGTGAGCTACGACGACAAGGCGAGCCCCTAAAGTGCTCGGCACTTATTATATTTCGGGAAGTGCAATACGCCACTGGGCAAAAAATAGAGAGAGACTGTGCCGCACGCCCAAACAATATATTAGTAATCTTTCTGCACGCTATTTTTTTGTTTTTTGTGGGGGGAAGGGGGTGGGGGGGGAGGGGTGTTCTAACATTCTAACACCGAAACATTAGCCCTGGCTACGTACCTGGTAACATCCCTTGGCAGGCAATTTTTACACAATTGCCATTAGTGTTAACCACTTCCACATTCGCTCTTTGTGACATCTTATCAGCCAACACAGAAATACCGATGGGAGCAACAGACTGGAATTCTTTCTTTGCTTGTTAATGTCTAACCGTCCGAATGAGTTCCCCACTGCCTACCACATGCCCATCAAGTGCATACCAAAAGTGACTAGTAGGGTTGCCACCTTTCCTTAAAAAACAAACCAGCCCTGGGGGGGGATGGAGCAGGCATAGTATATAGAAGGATTAATTTGTTCTGACAAACAGACGCAATGTTTTTTTTTACATGCAATGCCAGTTATTGTAGCATTTTTCTATAGAGAAACCAACATAGAGTTTATGCGGAAAGTAACCGAGATCTTCTGTACGGGAAATCTCTGAACGCGACTTTTCCGGAGATGCGTACTGAAAGCGACGTATTTTGTTTGCTCGTGTGTCTTTGCGCACCTTGTCAACACAAATTTATCGCCGCAGTTGCTGAATTGACTCTAACATCCCTTAAAAACAGTGGGATTCATAAACAGTCTGTTTATGCGCCTAACAGTCTCGTGACCAGCGCTTTTCCTCAGAGGTGCACTCAAGCAGTGGGCGAGGATGACTCACCTTGCCATAAAGGATGAGAGCCATGAGGATGTACTTCTTGTACGCTTCGAGCATGATGTGGCTCACGGCCATGCTTGTAGTGGTGACAGCCTGAAAAACGAGCACATTGTGAGCCCCCCCAGCGTAAACCTCCCGTTTCTTCCTATGGTTTATATCACTGAACCAAAGCACATTGTTAACACGAACAGAGTGACATACAAGGGCCTGAGCAAAAACCGCTAAAGTTTTCACCGCCTGCGCAGATTCCTTCTCTCTCTCTCAAATAATTGTTTCGAGTATGTAACATTAATAAAACTGGCATTGTACTAAGTTTGTTAAAACTAAGCACACTTGCGTTTGTTAACCATGGCATGTAAGGGGCAACCTCATTAACTTTAAATGCCTGTTCAAATGAGCCCCAGCAGCCCGTGTCAAACGACACTACGATGCAACACAGAAGCTGAACAGCCCATTGGATACCAAACAAGTGGCCCATGAACACTAATTTAGCGAAGACTCAAGCTAAGAAATGCCGAGACAATTTACGACGGCATAAACTTGTATGGATTGCAATATAAAGTTACGTTCGTACGGTGCAGTTGTTTGGATATTACAAACACTACCTACCCACCAACACGGTAATGTGCAAGCGTGCATGAAGCATTTAATTGCAGTTTCTGGATTTTGTTTCTCGACATGTACTTCAATTACCTGCATCCCACTAAATTAGGATTCATACCAACTATTTTGGCTTTTCCTCTCCCTGCGATAATATACCCTTTGGCATAATTGAACACAGTCCCAGAGACGCGCGTTCGCTTCTTTTTCCCACAACAGGGCAAGGAGAGAGCAGCGGTGGGGCCCTCAAAGCCATCGCTCGAGATCGGGAGGTTGCCCAGAATGTTGGCCTGTGCCACGAAGGTTTGATCAAGACCTTGCTCGCTGCACTTAGAGGAGAGCAAGTGCACAGTACCGTATTTATTTGTATATAAGGCGTTTTTTTTTCTTCTAAAATCCAGTCTCAAAGTCATACCCTGCCTTATAATCAAAGCTCAGTATATATACATGGAGATATTTTTTTGACGATCCAAACTACACCCTTGCTTTATAATCGTGACTGCCTTATAATCAAAAAATACGGTAAGTGATTTGTGTTAGCGTCTTCGGCAGGAGCCGTGCAGAAGGAGCAGTTGTTGGTAAATGGGACACAGAATCAGTTTCTCCTGCCCAGGAAGAGAGCAGGAGAAACTATACAACACTGATCTTCTAGGAATGGCATATCATAACGCCTTACACCATGAAAGCACATGACTTTTAACCGAAACCAGCACTGACAGCTGAAATTTTTTAACCCTGTAATGCCGAACGTATCATATAAGGTGCGCCACCTTTAGGATTTTTTTTTTCACTCGCACCTGGGCCTTTCGACTGCCTAGAAATGCCCACTCTATCATTTCTGATACCTCCTAAGCCTTTTTCAAAAATGTATGGCTCGGAAACTGGCCGCATGGAGTCCCAAATACAATTTGAAAGATGCATTCCTCCAACATAAGCGCGCCTGGCGGTTCTACACTGACTTTCAATGGGTGTATGATGCACTTTTTTTTTGTATATGATACATTATAACCTACTTTATACGTAGGTATACATATACCGACATATATCTACATTATATATGTAGGTATAAATATACTTACTTTTTATGCATTTATAATTCATTATGTAATTTTATAACCCTGGGAGAAAAAAAATGTTTCCTTCGAGCTTCTTTATTGTTTGTGTCACAAACTATGGGTGCGTTCCAATTTACCGTTTAGACAGCTTCGTTGCCGTCTTCGCAGACAGTACGCCATGTTAAGCCCCGTTCCAATTCGAACGAAGCAGTCAATGAAGACTGCTTTGAGGAGACAGCATCGAAGTCAGCAACGACGCAGGCTACCTTCCTGTCTAAACTGAAAAGCGACGCCAGCGCCACCTTTTTGCGTTTTTATGTTAAACCAAAAGCACTTGTTCCTTTATTTAAATATTTAGTAAAATTTACTAGTCATGAAGCTGACTTTGCCTAGTTTTTAAATTACGTAACATTTGTAATAACAACGGTAATATTAGTTACGAAACTTGCGGCTTGCTCAACTCAACATGTCTGCAACGACGCTGTCGTCTGCGCTGGTGTTGCGTTTGCGACCGAGGCGCCGTTCCAATTTCATTCCTTTAGACGTCTAGTTAGACTGCTTCGTAGACTGTCTACCAAGCCGTCTGCGAATTGGAACGCAGCATATGACTTCATAAACCATTAGAATTTTTATCGACGGTTTTCATTGTTTGGGCATCACAGGGTCAAACAAACACAAGCTCTCCAATATTTGCTAATTTCGCAGCCGTACGTACCACTTCGAAAAAGTAGAGTGCCCGCTCGTAGTTCTTGAGGGCGGCGTAGATCATCCCTCCGTAGTAGTAGTACAGCAGAAAGTGCTTGGCGTCGTACTGTTCATTCTGTGCACAGATACACAGTGTTCGGGTTCCACTGTCACACCTCCTTCCAAAACCACACGGTTAAAAACAAAAGAGCTGGTTTATCACACGACACCAACGTAGCGCCATACCAGTCAACTTACCTCTCGACTGATATCAGTAATGTCAATGTCCAGGAACTGCAGAGCTGGCTTCAGGCACTTGGCAAGGAGGCAGAGCTGTTAAAAGCAGAAAGGGAGGAAAACAACATTTTTTGTGACAAAACAAAGATTGTTTGCAAAGCCTACCCAGAACTGCACCTGACACTGATACCCCAAAACAACGTGAGCGTTGTTTGCCGCAAGCCTGAAGGTTTGCAATATGAATAGTTCCAGTTGCGATGCAATGAGCTGAAAACAGGAACAGTTCCTATTCCCTCTTTAAAACAAAGGTCGTTATGTCCCTTACATTGCGCACTGAATTGAGTGCTAGACTCTGAAAACGTTCGTATCACTGCAAGAGCACTGCACTCTATTTAGAAGTTCTGATTGATTGATTGATTGATTGTAGGGTTTAACGCACTGACGCAACGCAGACGATGAGGTGCGCCGTAGTGGAGGGCTCCAGATTAATTTTGACCACCTGGGGATCTTTAACGTGCGCCGAAATCCCGTACACATGGGTGTTTTTGCTTTTCGCCTCCATCAGAAAAGCGGCCGCCGCGGCCGGGAATCACACCTGCATCCTCGTGCTCAGCAGCACAACGCCTTAGCCACACAGCCATCGCCGCGGGTATAGAATTAGTCACATGCACCAAGCATCAATGAACCAACCCTTATTAACCACTGTCATTGAAGTTCTGAGACTGGTTAATAAGGATTGGTTCGTTGAAGCTTGGCGCATGCGACTAATTGGCGCACTCGTTCCGCGTGCATGCTTACCGCGCTAAGAATAAAAAATTAAAAAGAAAATCGCAAAATCAATTACGAAATTACACACAAATACCTCGACCAAAACCTGCCTGCCATGTATGAGTACAACGGCTGTGTTCCTGGGAGGGAAGTCACTTTTTCTTACATAGTGCTTCCTGTTATCACTGCCATCTTGTACCACCCTGCATCTTTCCGTAGCGCCTTTTCCTCTTTCCCTAGCATCGTTCCCTAGTAAAAGGAACCAAAGTATGCCCACAAGGTAGTGTTGTACGACCGGGCTGTCCCCTCCTTTGCATTGTTAAACTTCCAGCTCAAAACGACACAAGTCACGCCTGTGATTGTGATTTCAAAGCGCAAAAGGGCAAGGTTGGAGAGAAGGACACAAGCTAGGCGCTGTTTCTAGTGGGATCCTTACCCCCATCCTTGCAATTTAACCCCGAAATTAAGTCAATAGCTTCCGCCCCCCTACACTTCATAGCTGATTGATTGATTGTAGGGTTTAATGCACCGACGCAACGCAGGCGATGAGGCGCACCGTAGTGGAGGGCTCCGGATTAATTTTGACCATCTCAGGATGTTTAACGCGCACTAAAATCTGGTACACACAGGCGTTTTTGCTTTTCGCCTCCATCAGAAAAGCAGCACTTCATGGTTCACCTACCGTAAGAGGTGTGTAACTGTGCCAATTTCAACCATCCTAGTCCAAGCTTACCCCAGTAGGATTCCCCCCAAGGTTCCCCAGTGTACCATCCCCCAAAAAAACACAAGCGGCAAGGAGTTCTACAGCAAAGTCTTTGCGGACAGTCTGTCGTACCGTACTGCCTTCGTAGACAAATTAAGAGAGAGAAATGTGTTGTAAGTGGCAGCGGTGAGACTGAGAATGGGTGCCATCGAAGGCACATTGAGAGAGTCTTTGCATAAGGGTGCTGCGATCAATGCGGATGTGATGTCCAGCATTGAAACAGTAGTTTGAAAGACAGCCCGCTGCAGAGCCAGCACTTAGAGCCACTAAATAAGCTACGCTGGGTCTAGCCAGCCCCGTGACGAATACTTGCTGCACCTCGAAAACCCTAAATACTTATGGATATGTGACGGCTAACAACTGTATTCAGATTCCAACAGCAGCAGGGATCAGAGGAAGCATGCTACATTTCAAAGAAGCTTCGAACGGAAAACAAAACAAAACAAAAAAAAAGCACGAGAAATTTTTTTATAGACCCACAATAGGAACAACTCATTAGAAACATACTGTCTGAAGTGGTTGTACCTTTCCAGCAGCTCAAGTGTGACTTCTTGTCTGTTCAGCTTCAAATAAGTATTTTCGTCTCATAACTGCGACTACAAAGTAAGCATGCCCACAGTGGAGTCTCCGGAGAATTCCATTAAAAGAACTCGGACTGCTTTTTGATACAGTACGTCGATTACGGAAGCATTTACCCGATTGACAGAGTCGCTGCATCACAGTGAACCTGTTCAGTAACTGCACCTGAGAGAAGATCGGTAACAGCATGCATTTCGCACTGACATAACCAATGTTCTAGTGCACCATCCATGCTAACCACCACTTGCTGTCATTTTTATTTTAGTTATTACGGCCAGGAACATCACAAATGAACTTTGTTCCTTTTTCGAAGAGACACTAAACACTAAAAACAAGGTTCTTATTTTAGCTGAAAGCCTGAAACGCTTACGGTTTTCTTGCTTTTGGCTTAGTAACAGAACGTGTGTTCTTTGCTTAGAGCAACTTTATTGGGACACAGAGTCAGATGCATGTCAGATGCACTGGCAAGCCAGTAGATTAATGCCTACTGGGGCTTTCAACAAGCTCCACCAAACAACTTCTACAACTTATCAACAGCCTGCAGGACGAAGGCCTCTCCCGTGTTCCCCCAACTGTTCGCGTTCTTGTGATGCTGTAGACCAATCTCTGCCTCCGAATCACTTCAATTCATCCCTCCATCGAGCGAACCGTCCAGCAGTTGTCAGTTCTCTGTATGACATACCCAGCTACAAGTCCCCTTTTCCGTTTTTCAGTGCATTCTCTGATATGGATGCTCGTTTCTCACCCCTAAGCATTACTCCCATCACCATTCTGTTGGGCTGTCTTTGGTGAGTCTGAAAAATTAAGGTAGCATTAACAACTAAACCTTGACTTAAAGGAGCCATGAAGACAAAATACAAGTTCGTTTTATTCAAAATATTTTGTGTTTTATAGTGTCACCAGTGCTTGTCCGGATGCAAACGATGTTTTATTCACTGATAAATTGACCAATGTAAGTTAAAATTTCTATTTTCCCGCTAGATCGTGTGTTTTCGGGGTCTGCAATGACTTCACGGGCACCGACCGCTCTGCAGCCGATTAAGAAGCCTTATTTACCGTTTGGGAAACTAGATGGCGCCACCATACCATGGCAAGGCGTTTTCTGCTTCTGGTTTGTTTGTGGCCGTATTAAAACCTGGCTTGTTTTTTGTTGATGGAGAAAATAATCGTTGCGTGAAACATGGTGCTCGCTCGACAAATATGGTCACGTAAGACGCCATCGTTTGCGTCAATCGGCCAGTGTCGTCTGAGACAACCCCAAAGCCCCGCAGTGCTGTGCATCTAAACGAAGCATAGTGCGCGCAGTACCAACAGCAGTACGCATCGGTACTTCTATGCTTACGTGTCTTTTCGTAAATTCCATTGTTTACTGCACCATTCTTACTGCTGTAAAATGAATATGCATTACATTTAAGCGCAAATGGCTCGTTCGGCAAGCTCATAAGTTCTGCCTAATTTGCGTTTGCTTTTTCCGGCCTCCGCCAATCGCAGAGCTGGCTGGTATGACATCATAGGTTCTGTTGCGGGAAATGAGCTAGTGGGTCGAATGGCCGTTCTCTTTTTTCCTAATTATACAGCTTATTTGTGCGAAGTTTACGTTAAAAGTGGTGTCGGTATGATTCTAATGAGGCAATCTTTTCAATGAACCAAACTTGGATTTTGTCTTCATGGCTCCTTTAAATGTACGCGATCAGATGATGCAGCTGTTTTTCTTTGTTTGTTTAAGGCAAACTTTGCAGCGATACACGAAGACCACCACTAGCAAGGGCTGTCCAGACAGAACGCTGGACTGAAGCGTCTTGTAACACACTCACCTGGCATAAGTCGGCATGGATGGAGGTGAGTTGCGAAGGAAACAGCTGGATCTTGCTGATGGCGAAGCAAAGAAGACTTATCCCCCGCATCGGCTGCCAAAAGAAAATATTGTGACAGCTATCTCATCTGCATCCAGCACGGCGTTGCAAAAAACAACTGCAAGACAATGAATGGTCTTACCTGCTGCCTCTCCACGAGGGCTTGCGTCAGGTGGTGGCAAAGCTCCGCAACTGAAACAGAGAATTTGCGTGATTAGGCCACGAAAAACGCACAGCGTTCGTGAGAACACTTACAAATGTCTGTGGCGATGCGGACGTGTTCCCCGTTGCAGTTCTTTATGAAGTCGTGGACTTGGCTGTACAGGGCTTCGAAGTCGGCAGCGGCCGTCACTCCAAACTTGACGCAGCTGCGAGCGACAGTTTGAGTTAGCTACGACAAAGAAACCCTTCAACCGTTTCTCGAGGATCGTTGGCTACTCACAGAATAGCCAGCACTCCCAACGAATGCTTCTGAAGGTCCAGCGTCTCCAAAGCGTCATCCAAATGGGCAGCATTCCTCGCCAGCAGCTCACTACTCTTACTTATGAAATTGTAAAGTTGAGTGAGACTACCTGGAACGTTGACAAGCGCAAAAATGGGAGAACGTTGAGAAACGCGCGGCGAGACAGAGCATATTTGAAAGAAACGAGCGATCAACCCGACACTGGTAACGCGAGAACTCCGACATGACGTACCGGCGGAGGACATGTTGTGGACAGTGGCCACGAATTGCTCGATGGGGGACGACATTTTTGGGTGCCTGTTCAGTGCCTCGCTCGCTGAAATCCAGACAGCAGCATCAACAAAACTGTCCTGGAACAGCGAGGAGATCCTACTCCACAAGTTTACAAACCACCATTCACATGCACTGCCTGACAGGTTATAGATGGGTAAATGTACCTGCGCTAGGGGTACCCGAGTAATGATTCGGTGGGGTGTTTAGCGCCACCAATGAGAGGCGAGGTGTGTTTACCACAAATTTAAAACAAATTAAAAAAGGAGCATTGTCACTATCGCATTTCTTAAAGTCACTAGCGACGCAGCAAGCTCCGCAAACGTACCAAAGCCTTGCGGAACGATTACTCCTAACGGAAATTTCTTGGTGGTTCAGACGGGCGGAGTTGCGGTCAGGCTTGTTCAGTCAGTCAATCAACGGCACAGAAGCCAGTTAGTTGGCTCTGCATAGTAAACAGCGATGGAAAAGACGTAAGTTACCAGATGCCTATCCTTTGTGTCTTGCATTCAGCAACACCAAGTTTCGTGAGTGCACCGATCGCGTACAACCTTTCCGTACGCTTCCAGACCCCCGGCGTTGGTTGACGCTCTCTCAAAAGACTGGAACAGTTCGCTCAAAAGTGGCCGTCGACGCGGCTCTAGGACGGCACCTTTGGTCGACGTGCCTTAACAAATTGGCTTCTTATGTTTGCCAAGCACAATTCAATTCGTGTTTGGTGGCCCTTTTCTTTATTCATCAGTCGTGTTACAGTAAAGAGGTGTATGACAAAGATCTTGGTGCGTGCGTTAGCGGACGTTGCGGTCAATTTTCTCCCTAGTCGACCGGTCGTTGGCAGAGCCTTTGTGAGCTGAAAAGCAGCAAGATAGCCTCCTTGCACTCTTTCACTCTGTGCGCAAACTGACGCGTCCCCGTAGGGCCGTGTTTTTGTGTAGGCAGCATATTCTCAGTCTTTTCTAACGTCGTTCGTTCAACTAGCCCGTTGACATTGCCCAAAGGTCGGCGTACGGCGCAACGTTACGAGGAAGTCCGGGCAACGTCGTAGGCAGGTTTCGTGAGGGCGGCGTGGATTCGTGAGAGGTGTCAACGTAGGTTTTTGCGCGTATTTGTTCTAGTCGTTGACCCCACAGTAACGGCTCGTTTTTTAAAATAAAAGTGCCGTTACCGTGTTGCTCCCAGACTTGCTTATTTCGTGGCTAGCTTCGCTGAACGAGTGCGTCGTAGTGTTTTCGGGCAGTTATAATACCGCTCCGCTCTATGGGCGAAACTAGTTTTTTCACGCATGTGGACATGTGTGTCGCGCAGTTGTACGGAGAATTGAATGTCAAAGGATTAGTTCTTTTTCGCGTTCGTTAGCCCGCTTTTATGAGCGACAGAGAAACAGCTGGCGTTGCTGACGGTATACGTACACAAAGACGAGTTTACACAGTGTTGCGGTGAGTCGTCGATGTCGCGAGAGGGTTGGCTGTGGCGATAAGATATCGTGGCGCGCGCCCTTCACATCGCATCGGGCGGCTGGGTCGCGACTTTACCATTTGGGCCAAGGCTAAAATAGTGTAGGTGTAGACACCACCTAAGTCGTGTTTACTAAGCAGTGGCGATGTAGTTTTGTAAACAAAACGGGACAGGACGTCTTTGGTGCGGTTTTTTAAAAGTAGGGCGATCAGCTTCCCAGTTTTCTGTGGTGTTGAGATTAACAGTAGTTGCTGGCGATTATTCAGCAGTTCTGTTCTCACTGAATAAGCGCTAATTTACAGGGAGCACATTAATTTACCGAATGGTCTAAATGAAACTGGAGCGTGTGTGTGGTATTTGCACTATAGCGAGCTGCAACGACAGTTAGTTTTCACATTTTAAGCTGTGTCTGGATCGAGACTTGAAGTGTCACTAGCTTCACATTTGCCGACAAAACCAAGGCAAAAATGTCACGCTGTCTGTGTCGAGAGGTCGCGTAGATGTCAATTTTGGGGGGCATCTTTGACCTGTGGGCAGTGGTAGCATACCTTGTGTTGACGGTACTTTATGGAGAAGTTCGCAAGAAGTCTGTTTCAATTCAAACTAGCTCGAACACCGATTTGTTTAAGAAACTTGTTCGTGTTAGCGCAGTTGTGAAGTGGGGCTTTGTAGATAAGCTGCGCATTGGTTGGACCAGTAACTATCAGATTAACTGTACAATGTACACATTTGAACGCAGAACACGCTCGGTTAATGACCGATGAAAAATCTCCATAGCAGCATAACAAAATCCAGTAATGTTATCAAATAGAGACTTGGAGGGTTAAGCTGGAACTTTTAAATATAAACTATTTGCAAGGTCGTTCGCCTGTGGTATGTTCTTTTGCAACAATTCAAGAAGAAGTAACTGTACTCTTGCGCCTCCTTTCAGCGAATACATCGACGTACCAGAGTGGGTGATAATCCACGAGCTGTATGAGGGCGAGAACTCGCACGAGGCGTTCGAACTGGACTTTGACCGTGCCCTCGAGGCGGGGCCGGCGTCCATCATCGTCGAGCCGCGCCGGCTAGGCGAGGAGACGGCTCGCTGGATCGCCCTCGGCAACTGCCTCCACCAGACGTCCCTCCTGTCCGGCGTCGGATCTCTCGCGACCACGCTGCTCCTGTGCCCTCCGTCTCCGACACCGTCGTCCGCCCACACCCTGTTTGTGATCGGCGCACCGCTGGCCGGCGTCGGCGCCTTCTGTGCCGCGCTCTACTCCATTTCGTGGGCCACGGACCCCTGCATCCACTACCAGGTCGAGCGGGACCGGGCAGTCTTGGATCGGCTACCGCTGCGGGAACTAGCCAATCCGCAGCCGCTCGTGCTGGTGCGAAGGGACGAGCGGAAAAAGCGGGCCGCACACCTCGTCACGACAGGCCTGGCGGTTGGTGCCGTGCTCTGGAGGCTGTACCAAGTGTGGCGCAACGGGGACTCTGGAACGCTCTCAGCGTATAGCTAGGGTTCGGACGCGCACGGCTATGACTTCATCTTGGTGGGAAGGGAGGGGTACATAGGCGTCGGCAAGTGTGGAGCTGCCCTGACGAAGAGACGGCGATTACGAATCCTCCGTACTTTTACGCCGAGGCGTGCGGGAACAAGGGAACTTTGTCCTTGCTGGTAATGGAACGAGGCTTGTAGGACAAGACTCGTTGTTGATCCTTCCGCTCTTATAGCTGAGAACAAGTTTCTTCAATTCTTTTTGCGTGTGAAAATGATATAATGTTTTCTTGTCTTGTTGGTAGGAGGCAGATAATCACTTGTGCACCCCGCGAGGAGCGAATGGTTTGATATCCACTTTGCCTCGCTGGAAGAGTGTGTAAAGTATTGAAATGTGAATGAACCGAGAGAAGAAAAAAAAAGAGTGCCTTGTTTGAAGTGTTGTCTTGTTGATTTGTAGCTGGGTTTAGTAGGACTGAATTGGTCATATGGCCCAGTCCATATGCAATGAGCACGATGGTTTGCAATGCTTGTAAGTTGTCCGTAATGAGGGCATCTCTGCCAAGCTAATGCACACCTAAACAGTCGTGCAACCTGCGTCTGTTACAAGTAAATACGCTAACGTGTGCTGGTTTCGTGAGAGGCCCAACATTCCCTCGCTAGTTGTCAATGCTAATTCCCACTTCACTTAGTGCACGCAGAAAAGATTCATAGAGTGCCCTCAAAAGATGAACAGTCATGCAGCAATAAACTGCTAACGGGTTTTATTCAACGCAGAATATTTTTTAAAAATCTGCTGCAAAGATACATCCACACTATCTCGTTATAGCCAGACAAATTAATTCTACAATCCCACTTGCTATAGAAAGAAAAACGCTCCACTGCCCCATCATCACAAGTGACTCGAGCCACTTGTATGTGAAACTGGAGTAATCAGAAAGGTGTCTTAAGTGAATTAGAATTACAATATATGTAGTACAAAAAAATCTGCTCCCACAGCTACTGGTGGTGTTTCGGATGCCAGAAACATTTTGTAACTAGGTTTTTACCGTCTTGGGTGTTATGTACTTCGAGCCAGTGGCAGTTGTGCTGAACACAATCCCCCAACACCAGAAATTTGTTTTTCTGTTCATACTTGCACCTGCCAATGAAAAGAAAAAAAGTTGCAGTGGCCGAATATTTGAACCTGATCTTCTACTACAATAACAAAATAAGCGCAATGCTGCTTCCTTGAGTCGCATGTCATTGCAGGCTGCCAGAAAGGCGTTGACGAAAGAGGTTGACTGATAGGCCATATTGAGGACAAAGTACTGCGTACCGTATTTTCGATTGCAATTTTCCCCTTAAACTATGAACTGCCTTGTCTTCGGGACTAAGTATTTTCTGCAAACCCCGGCCTTGACTGTAAACATAGCTAAACATTTCGGAACTACTTCATAAGGGGTGATTTTGGAATTGAGTGAACTTTTCCAGTATTGCTACTGGCAATTAAAGCCGGTCTTGCAGTGTCTCCTGCTATGAATTTGCTGCAGCTACAGAGCTGTGCATAACGATCCTTTATTTTCATAGCCTGAAAATGCCAAAAACCTGAGCTGAAGGCTTTTAGAAAGGCTGCGCCTGCTTTCTTGCAACAGTTGAAGCAATTGTATATGTAGCAAAGTTGTATAGCTAACACGAGCCACGCTCTGTTCATGCAAAGGCTACTGAGCTACAAGTTGCACCTTGATTCCCAGTTTCAGTTTCAGTCTTAGTGGTCAAGAAATAATGCACAAATGCCCATTTAGGAAAGAGCTTTGGGCATACTAAGCACCATGCTGTATTGATAACACTCATTTTTAACAAGCGCTTTACCGATACGAAAGCATGGAATGGCCAATTGAGTAGGAAATCTGCCGTCTGGCGGCAGTGTGCATAACAGCGAAATGGCTCCGAAAATGGTTGCCAGCAAGTGATGGATTTGAAAGTTCGTAAAATTTTTTGCATTGTGGGAATCAAACGCGGGGCTTCCAGAACTCAAATGGCGCGCGCATTTTGACACCACTGCGGTTATGTGTCTTTTGATTGATTGTAGGGTTTAACGCACCGACGCAACGAAGGCGATGAGGCAAGCCGTAGTGGAGGGCTCCGGATTAATTTTGACCACCTGGGGATCTTTAACGTGCGCTGAAATCTCGTACACACGGGTGTTTTTGCTTTTCACCTCCATCAGAAAAGCGGCCGCCGCGGCCGGGAATCGAACCCGCGACCTCGTGCTCAGCAGCGCAACGCCTTAGCCACTGAGCCACCGTGGCGGGTGGTTATGTGGCTTTTGTCGACTACAGGTAGACCTAGTGGATGCGTTGGGGCCTTTGGCTTGGGAAACATCAACTGAAACGTGCAGCTTGTCGTGCAATCGGTGCGACACTTGGCATGCTGCCTGGCTCAGCGTTCAGACAATAGAGGTCAGACAACATACCCGTCAGGTAGATTGGTCAGTGACGATGTCTACCATCAAAAGCGCACAGCCATTTTGCCAATTCCCATTTATTTGGCTGTGGCATCAACACACCCACCCACAATTCTCACATATAAGAGTGTTTGGCCAATGACAATATTAGTCAATTCTTCCTTCACCAAGACTTTAGCATAACCAACTGAAATTCGAACGCGTGCACTTAGCGGTATTGGCCAGTGCCACGACAGCTGCTGGCCTAGACTCGCCCAACTCGCCAATTCCTATAGGATGCGATGTCAATATACCTGCCCCTAGAGCACTCTGTGGCAAACTGGTCTTAGAAACTTTATTTGCTTTCCAACCAATCTTGATGAAACTTTATGGGCTTGTTCAGTTTTTTTTTTAGCTGATTTCAAATATCCAGTTAGTTTTGACGTAAGGCATTTAGTTTCCGGGAAAATTAAAAATCTTAATTGTTCTTGGGAACAACAGGAAAAAAACTATTCAACGCAAGATTACCAGCAAGGCGTGAATATATACCAGAATTTATGGAAATGTGGGAAGCAGTTTTTTTTTTGTTTTGCAAATCACAAGTTTACGTCAATTATAATTTCTAGGTTTGAAATACTCCAGCTAACCTGTAAAAGTAATGCTAATTAAGCAACTACTGAAACACAAAATGCAAAATCTTCTTCCCTTATTGGATGTCTTTGCCTTGCAAAAGAAATTATCTTTCTAGCTGCTGCTCCACATGCTGGGATGTACCTCGAAAATTTCCTATCGCTGCAATACTGCTCATGGTGAAATAAAAAAAAGAGAAAGAAAATTACGGAAAAACATTTTTTTCCTTGAAATCGGGTCTGTATGGCTTTTACAAGTACCTGGTACTGTTCAAGTACCAACTTTTCAGAGGAAAAACTGCAAACTAAGAAAAAAGTGATACCTAAAAAAATGTTTTGGGCAGTTTTTTTTGGTCCCGAAGACCCGTGTGCCCGCTTAAGGGCCATGAAGGCAAAATATAACTTTGCTGTACTTAAAAGAACTAGATACTGGTAGCTCATTCAGCACCATTCTAGCCCAGAAAAATGCATGAAATGTTGAACAACTTTCAACGTAATACAAGCAGGTGTGACGTCTTGTGGGCCGGCACTGAACACGTGGCTATCAGTGTGTTAACTGCAGCTAGCATTAGAGGGACACGATAAAACAGAACTAGTGCCCCCCTTCCCACTACAAACTAGTGGCTAGATAAAATGAAACTACTGGGCCCCCAACCGCACAAACAAGATTCTGTGCAATCATAAAATTTCCCGGAAAGTGGCGGGGGAGTCGCCACTGTTGAATGTCTTTTTTTAACGTCTTTATTATTTGTTTGAAGATTGTGATAAAATTGGTATTTATGTTACCAAGACAAAATAGCCTTTTTTGATTGTGTGAACTTCTATTGTGTCTTCTCGCATCCACAACTCTAAAGATGTGCGTAGATATCCTTGGACTTTTTATTTAAAATAGGCAACAGCACCCAGGCTGTACTTTACACTTGATTTCGACCTCATTTTGTAGGAAATAAACTCGTACACACGTGATTCATATGCTTAGGGACAAAAGTAGTAAAAACTTACGCACCCTAGCACACTGAGCTTACCTACAACAATGTGCGTGTCTGTCCTATAACTGCACTGAGACGCGAGGAAATACGTACGTGGTTTGTTTTAAAGGAGTATTGACATGAAATTTCAAAGCTAAGATAACTACGTGAAATGCGTCCTTTTTATCAGGAGATATCTCCCAGCAACTTTCAACAGCAATTGTTCAGTATAACATATTTTAAATCCATTTTCATCTTTGCGCGCATGAGAAAGCTCGGAACAGATACGCTTTCGAAATTGGCATCAGCACGACACCATCTGCTCCTCCTGGCCCCAAACTGCCGAAGTTAGGGCGCTGTTTAGTCAAAACCGAAACTTACTTACACGAATAGATGAGGCTGTAAATAATTATCTATGCTGCTATCGGCCGTCTAATGTGTCAGTCTATGATTAATGGGCTGGTAGACACCGATAGGAGTGGAAAAAACAAACATTTCATGTCAGTACTCCCAGTGACGCTGTCGTACGGGACAGTTGAAATGGGCGCTGCCGGTGTTGTGCTTGAAAATCGGAGGTGGTGATTGGGCGGAGTGTGATCCCGGCAAATGGCTGCAACTCGCCTTCGAATACACAGTGGTGCAAAGCACCAGACGTGCCATTGCTGAAAAAGCCGCGATTCTAAAGCCTCCTGAACAAATACACCCATGCATCAAGATTTCACTGCATGTTAGTTCCCCAAATGGTTGAAAGTGATTCGTAGCCTTCCAATTACCTGGAGCCAGCAAGAAATGGGAGGGCGTGTCTCTGCTGTTGCTAGGCAACAACACCTGGGACCGTTGGTCAAGTGCAGAGCGGCTTGCCTGGCTTTAATAGAGATGCACCACCCTTTTTCTTCCTGTTTTGTCTTTTCTTTGTTTGCTCTTTACACTTTCTCCTGCCTTGTTCGGCTGTCTCTGCTGACAGACGCATGTTCCTAATCGGTCTCGCACTTCCCAAAGCATTCACTCGTAGAACGATTTGCAGTTATGAAAAAAAAAAAAATACTACTAATGTGCTGCACTTCAGCGCCACAGCTTGGTGCGATTTTGTAATGGTCATTACAATAGGTAATCACCGGCAGCGTTTTTAAGATGGATAAAACGATGCGGCGAACGCGTCCATAGCTGTTCCAGCAACCACATAACATTCAAATGAAACAGCAGTGAAATGAATTGCTACATCAATTTCGTAAAGTCAATCGCAGCATGTTTGTCTGCTACGATCAATCTGTAACCCTACTAAGTTGTATTCTGCCAACCGAACTAGTGGAGAGTATTAAATCATAGCTCAATAACTATCGTAGCGTAGCCTCTTACCTTTCCGTCACGATTACAACATATAGGCATTGCACCACTAAGCCTACAGCAAGCTTGGCTCACAATATTTACAGAATTTAACCACCATAGAGTCCTGGTCTATTGGTGTGATCGAGGGGCATTCCGGGAACAAAGACTCGATTCTTTTTTTCTGGATTCGTTTTTATTAAGTGCGTAACTAACGCATTGTCGGTCACAATGGTCACTCGGACACACGTGTGTGCAGAAAATAACACAAGCTCTGTACAAACTAGACAGCTGTCCTGTATGGCTAAGAAGACGACAGAATGCACGGAAATCCGAGAGAGAGACAAAAACAAAAAAAAGGAGTACATGACAAAGCCGACAGAGATGGAAACACAAGGTGCTGAAGGGAAGAGCGCCTTCTTTTCGTCTTCCTCCCCCCTTGGAGATCCTGGCGCGTTTGGTGACCAAAACACTGAAGCCGAAACAACAAACACAGGAGCCTTGAGCAATGCAGGGGAGCAGGGTTTTCTAAAAGCATGTACAAAGAGTCACCGGTCTGCTCTAGAGAACACGCATAGGAGTCGGCAATGGCACCAACTGTGTTGCCTCCACTACGAGGAGACCAATCACTTCGCACAGTAAATTTTGAACACGACGCACGAAAGAAAAAGTGCTCTAAAAATGCTGTCGCATATCGTTTTTGTGTTTGGTGCAAAATTAAAGCGAATCACACTTTACACGCTTGAAACGGCTGATTTGAAGAGCTTTTCCCTAGATATCGCCGCTTGATCCTGTCGCAAGTGTTTGTTGGCCAATGGTTGTGTTCGACGCAAGAACTTTCTTCCGGTAAAAGCGGCAGAGTTCCACTTTCTGCATTTTGAAAATGAAGAAGCCCTTACGGTTGTACAAGAGTAAAAACTTGATGATAAAAGTTGGCGAAAGTAAAATTGATGAGCGTGAGTTGTTCTCGTTTGAACATCTGCATAGGGGCCCAAAATCTGCTTCGCAATCGTGAGGGGGGAACCTAACGGTAGCAGAGAAAATCGAAGCCTAACAAAGGCACTAGAACTGCACGCTTCTCCAGAGCAGGCCAATGACAACGAAAAAAAAAAAAGCGTGGAAAGTAGGGGAGGGGGGTGGGGGGGTTGCAAACTGAGCATTGCACCGATTTCGATGCACACAGAAACAGAAAGACAACTAACACACTTTCTTCGAACCGTGCCAGGCATACGATGCCCTCGGTCAAACCCAGACAAGCCAAAATGAAAGCACGCAACGAAAACACCAAACAACGAGGAACGCTATGCAGCAACACGTCTGTTCCACCCCCGAAAAAAAGGTTACCCCCAAAAACGTACGTATGGCACGACAAACTTTGTAACACTTTATTTTTCCCTCATTTCCAACTCCTCGAAAAACTCTTTCCTCAACCAGCAGTATTGGTCACACACCCCCCAAAAAAAGAAACGCGCGAAGAAGGAAAAAGAAGAACCTCCACAGAGTGAGGAAGGAACCCCTAGTCGTCATCACTCAACGATTCCCGCATACATTTTTTTTTAACAAGTGAAATCACAGTCAGTTTTTCATCTTCCGTAAGCCAACGACGCAGAGAATAATATAATAATAATAATAATAGAGAAAGCAGTCGTGCAACGTAAATGCGGAAATCATAGCAGACAACTCGCCTATGTACAAAGACAGTCTTTTTTTTTTTCTCTTTCGAGCCACTCGCAACCGCCGCGCCTCTACAAAAATAAAGACTCTCTTCTTCTCCGGTCGAAACTTTCCGCTTTCCAGACTCTCGTAACTTCTCAACACTTCTCCAAACTATATCATCTCCGGCGAGCACTTGTGGACCTGATAAAATCTACCAACTCTCGGAGCAAGAGGGGCTGCTTTCGGAACGTATCGTCCCTCTCGCTTCTGTAGCACACGCGTGACCGACCATCTTGCACACTATCTCGCGTTCCTTTAAAGTAGAGCGTTGAACGCTTCAGAGAAGCCTGTGATAAAACTGATCATTTCACGCTCAATAGAGGGTGGAATTCACAGTCGGCCATATTAAGAACGGTTCATTAAAAGCCACTGGGCACGCAGCTTTGTTTAAAAATAAAAGGTCATCTTATGATAAATGTAATCTTACGATAAGCTTACGATAAAAAAAAAATAAAACGCTAGTTTTGTAATGAATCCACATTAGCTAATTCAGTAATGTCGAATCTTCATAAACGTGTTCTCGCTACTAATCTCAAATCTTCGCATATTTAGGTTCTCGTTACGAATCTCGAATCTGTTGACACAAACATTCTCGTTACTAAGTCGTTCTCGTATTCTTTATTTCTAATTGGCTCGACCTCTGACCTCCACCGAACAATTCAAAAATAGCGAGCCGACAGCTCTGAAAGCAGCCACCTTGCCCCAGCAACCTTTGCACCATCAATACCATCAACGAAGCGATACTACCAACAAACACGAGAAGCCCAACCAGCACCGGCATATCTTCGACTAGCTGCCATATATTGCGCGTCTTTTCCTCCCCTCTTGCCTGTGATCAAAGGCTGGCCGGCCCGGTAATCGGGTGATTAAACGCGCCGCACGTACGCCTGCGACCGTGTGCAACGAAACAACGCGCACGGCAACACCTCCCTCCAACATAATGGCACATGCTGGCGCAACCCTACAACAGCAGACCCTAACAAGTTCCGAAGAAGCGGTATATAAACCCTGATCGTCCTAAAGCCCGTCCGGCTTTGAGGGCGCTTCCACTGCAAAAGTTGCGACGGGAGAAGACTTTTGAAAGTGGCGACCGACAAACTGGTCGTTGATATCGTTACCTGCTTTTTAAAAGCATTCGGCCGACATCCGTTGCGACGTAACTACAGCATTCCACTCTTTGAGAGTCTTAAAAACTCCTTATATTAGTAACATACCTCCTTGAACGCGGAACGTTCTTTTGCTCTGCTTAAAACGTGCTCACCTTCAAAAGTGGGAACTAGCAAATGAGACAGCGTGGACGTCGAGGGCTGTAAAGGCCCGTATCGACGTCGCGAAAAAATGACTATGAGCGCCGGTTTTTTTGCTGTCGTAGAGTTGGGCCAACTGACGGGTTCTGAATTCTCAAGAAACGTGAACGTTGCTTTCAGCTTTGTCTAACGTCATAACCCTAAAGCTTAAGCGGCGTGCTGACATTCTAAATTGTGGAACTATCGGGCCTTTTTTCACGAGCGCACAAAAAGTGAAACTTTTTACAAGTTCGGCAATAGCCGACGCAAGCGAAGACGTTTGTTCAAAGTTGCAAATCCAGGCCGACGAAGAAGGTTTCGCACCGCGACGGTCAGCCTATTCTCGCTGTCGTGCGTGAAGGTGAATTGTGCGTAGAATGGTCACGGTGCGTCTAAACAGTCGTCATTTTGTGCGCCCTTGACAAACGCAGCTGTGAACAACATTTGCCGTTCTTTTTTTTTTTGTCCGTATCGAGACCAGCCTCCGAAACACACACACACACGCAACAGGAAAAGACCACTAACACTGACATATGCCCACAAGCGCTCCTTCGCTCCAACGTACTACAAGCGTGAAAAGCAGAGAGTCGTTCGCAACGCAACCACCTTCGACATTGCCTGACAGCCTTCTGTTTCCAGCAGACAACGGCAGCCATTCCAAAGTCCGACCCTCACCACGCGAGGACAAAAACGAAGAACAAACCACCAGAAAACGCGATGTCGTGGAAATGAGACGAGAAACAAAGAACCCGAAAAAACAGCAAGAGCTTTCACGGTGGGTGGTGAGACGCGCGCGGAATGAACGATGCGATGACTTTAGCCTCGATGATCACACGACAGCAACACACGCGACAGACAGCATCTCCGCTGCGACAGCGCGGAGGAGACTTTTGTTACAAACAGCGAAGAAACTTTGACGCGGGAGTTGTCTTTTTTTGTTTTGTTTTTCCACAAACGCGGTGCGTAGAAGAGACTTGGACTCCGTCATTGCTTCAGACGTGTGAAGGAGGGAGAAAAATGCATAGAATGGTGGAGACAGAGGTGGGGGAGGGGGCACATCTTGGTACCTGGGACGCCATCTTGCGGAGGTTTTTTCACGCGGCCGCGTGCGCGGCAAAAAACAAAAAGTCGGGGATCACAGAAATTTAAACACTGAATAAAGAAGAAACAAGCTGGTCGAGGGCCACCACGAAATCGATCCTCGGGCAGTTGAGCCGGAGCAACTTCAGATAATCTCGAGGAACAAAATTTTTACAGCTAATGTCGAAAACAGCTGGTTGATACGACTTTTGTATTGATTTCATAAATTTGCGCATCGCACTACATCTACGCTTTTTTCAAACCCAGCAGAGATGCTCGCAGGGGAAACGTACAAGATGCTAACCTTAAAATTGCTCCGTACTGCTGGAACCCCTATGAAATATTACCGAACGAAAAATGACATGTCGATTCACTGTAATCAGTGTGACAACACGGCTTGCATATCGAATTTCAACAGCCGATATGTGCAGCGACGCCAAAATAAAAAACTGTGCCACACAGTGTGTCATACAGCTTCTTGAAGAAGCAATCTTAAAGCAGCTGTAACTTAATTCTTTAGATCATTCGTAGTCGGAAGTCGGATAATTGTTTTCAAAAAAACGATTTCGAGGAGACCGTCGCACAGACTTGCGACAAAAAGAGTAGGAGGAGGTAATGTGTAGGCGCACGCAGCCAGACAAGAGATAGCGAAGGAGTATATGGTACAAATCACTGTACACAAGTTGCATCTCAGCACATTTCAACAGGCGGGCGCCTCTACTAGTTTGCCTCCGCCCGGAGTGGAAATGCGACGTCAATGCGCATCGTCTTCCTGTCCATTTTATCTTTCTTTTGCGGGAAATCCTCTCTACGTTCCGAAGGGAGGAAAAATTCAAAGACCGAAAGAAACGAAACAGTCGACAAAGCGCAGGAACGGTTGTACAAACGAACAAACCAAATAGAAAAAGGAGAAGGGAAAACGGGAGCCCGCCCTACCCCGTTTTTGTCCCCGTCTTTGGAACACAGCCGCCCTGTTGTCGTCAATACTGGCCCCTGTGACGTCCGCTGATATGCCCTCTTTCCGCTGACGGCACCGCATGACCCCCAAGGTCCTTCGCGGCATCCCGCTTGACGAAGAACCGATCGTTTGCCAGCTGTGGTCGTCGCGTCGTCGAAAGTTGTGCACACGCATTTGCGTGGTCTCCGGAAAAAAAAAAACACAAAATTGCACAGCGCGAGAAAAAATTGTGCGTTTTAACGCTGACGTGGCGTCGTCTAAACCGCGATGAGGTTTTGCGGCCTTGGGAGCCTTGTCGGAGACGCACTTTCGGCATTGCAGTTTGCCAAATAGAACAATAAAGCGTTGATAATAAAACACGGCGGAGGAGTCCAGTCCAGAGCAACAGAAAACTGATAACACTTTGACGCAGTTTTTGAAGCTGCCCTTTCCCGGCTCGCTTTTTAAAATCAAGTCCGGGCGACGCCTCACGGTGGTCGCAACTATTGGGCCACCTCTCGCCCCTCGACCGGCGAATATATTACCAAAGCCGACAAGCTTCACGTTCCCGCGGCGATGCCTGGCAAGCAATCAGTATCCACAGTGGCCCCCTGGGGACTTTTTTTCCCCCTGGGGACGTTTTTTCCCCCATGGGGCCCTTTCCCCCTCGCTCAGACAATTCTCGAGGAGAGGGGGGCTTCCCACAGGTCGCCATCACAGCGCTAACGAGGGCTTGATGGAGATGGTGTTGACGTAGGGGTCGTAGCTTCCCGCGAGGTAGTAGACGTCGGCGGTTGCCTCGTCGCGTGCTCCGCGAGACGACCGGTACTCCTCCCAGGAGAGGACCTCGCACTTGTGCGAGATGGTCTGCACGTCGTTTTCGTCCTCGTGTGGAGACTGGAACAGCGCTCCCTGCACAACAAGCGTTACTTTTTAGTTTTCAGGCACAATGGTCTTTCCTTACTTAAACAAGAAAATTTTGGCCTTTCTGTCTGCATGTTCCTCGATTCAGCCTTACAGCCAAAGGTTAGCAGATTTCTTGAACGAGATGTTTATACAGGCAGAACATTGACAAACTATTAAATCTGGTAACACACTTAATATTTGTCAGCACTGATCAGCAAAAATAATACATTCCGTGCCCTTGAAGCAAAAGACTATCGTCTTTCGATGACATTTGCAGCGAAGCAAGCGGATACGCAGCCCAATTTTTTCGTACTGACATTTTCGCTAATATTCGCGCAACAATGTCATTCAGATTAAGCTTGAGTACCAACAAGTCAAAGCTACACAAAAGATGTGGCAAAGGTTACGCATCGGTTTAGGACACCTAGAGTTCATAATCTTGGGACATCATCTGGTTGGTTTGATGCCACAGTAGAGCAGCATCAAACCACAGAAGGCCTCGATGTTCAAATCGTAAGCTGTTCAGCGAGAGTTTCAGACTGTTCAGGGACTCTTTCATGCATTTCCACGCAACGACTGTGTGCTTGTTTGGTGGCCAGAGCAGGTCTTCCTCGCAACAATACAACAGAGCTTCTGCAAAAGCAACCCGCCCCCACGATTGTATTCCAAAGATTTCTCTGCCAACATAGCTTTGACCTATAAAGTTTGTCTTTCTCATCACAGAGGGGTGGAGGGAGACGGCAAACATTTTGCACCAGGCCATCGTCAAGAACGCCAAGTCGACCGCAAGTGAAGGCGGCACTGAGAGAAAAATGAAAAGCAGAGGGCCCAGGGCGGCACCTTGGAGTGCTTGATCTTGGCCAGCCCCCGGGTCTCCTCGGGGTGGTAGAACCACTTGACGCGCACCACCATGTTTCCGCCCCAGCTCTCCCACATGGTCTCGATGCGGCCGATGTATGGCAGGTTGGGCCGTCCCGTCGACAGGAACACCGCACAGTCGCCCACCTGCAAGCACCACAGGGCCCCCGTAAGAGGACGCGGCAGACTACGACGGACGAACGCTCTGTTTCGCTCCGAATCGTTACGGGCAGTAGTAGTAGGAGAGAGCAAGACAAGCAGGTCGTGCTCACCCGTATGGTTTCCCGGCCCCTGCAAATGGCCTTGTAGAACTCCTTCTTGGCCTTGCCTTTCAACCCAGGCCGGCGGAAGCTCTTGCCCGACCATCGCCACAGCTGCCGCATCGGCAGGAATGCTGCGGGAGAAAGAACGAAAGGGGGAACAAAGGGGATTCCTGAAGAGCGGGCTCTACAATAAACCTTTAAAGCAGAGTACACAGCGGGTGCACAGAAAACTGGGAACTGCACTCAAGGTGCCACCCTAGGCTCCGAGAGCTCAGCCCTGGTTATGCATGCAACACGGAGGCTGGGGATGCAGACGATCAAGCTTATGCACAAAAGCCATCGCCTAATCCGCAAGGCACCTTTACGTGGCCACGCTTGAGCTTTATGCACAGTGATGGACAAATGAAATGTTATCCTGAAGGTACTAACCGGAATGTGAACAAAATGCAAGACTTTGGCTCAACAAAGATTGAACAGTGCAATTCTGGAAGTTTTATAAAGTGCGATAGTTACACTGTGTCAGTATGATGCACCACCAAGAGCCTAACTTCGCATGCTTTCCTACGTATAAGCCATTCTCTCACCCTTTAGTCAAGTTCTAACGCTGCTTTCGAGTTATATATTGTGGCTGTGTGGACTTAGTACAGTGGACGTGCCCCATCAAATCCCACAACTCTTTTCAACCACATCTACAAGAAGTTCTATAAACATCTATACACATGCTACGATTCAAAGTGGTTCGTCGGTGCCATGCCTCTAGTCACCTAAAAGCCAAACAGCTAGCAGGCTCGTAGGTGAATACAATCGTTATCCTGTCAAACAGGCAGCCAAACAAAAAAAAATTACACCATCTTCCAGTGGGGAACCCTGATGAGGATGCGAAGCATCGTGGCAGTTCCGTGTGGTTCCATTGTGTTGCCGTTATGTTGAGTGATCTGGTTTTTACTAGCGCCAGAGGGAATTCCGCGTCCGGGTCCACACCGGTGGCAAAGGCACGCAAGTGCTGTTGTGTTATGGTGAGTAGGCGGTGGTTCTCGAGGCGCCGAAACTCGTCCATCATGTTCTTATCGATGTTGTCTCTGTGGTAGAATCGGTAGTCTCCGTCAGCTTTGGTGAGGTAAAGGTTGTTGACATTGGTGCACCGGCTGAGAGCAATGTACACGCCCTCCTCTTCGCAGCTTTGTCTTCTCGTTCTTCTTCTTCTTCGGCGGTTCCCCTACGGGAAGATGACGACGGTGGTTGAACGCGAACCTATCTCGTGATGGATTCTTTGGTTGGCCAATCCTTAGGGGCATCCTGCCACAATCAGCATCAGAGGCGCTGCGGACGGGGCTGGTTGAGCTGCAAGGCGCGTGGCGCTTCCCGCCACAGCTTTCCCACGGGAAATTCAGCATCCCCCTCTAAAGTTTTCAGTTCGTCGTTTCCAGCTTCGCGTGCCTTCGTTGTATCAGTAGCTTCTTGACGTAGTTTGAATGAGTCAAGGACATAAGGCGCGTTCGTAGCACTTGCTCCTGTCCCGGATTTGTAGCGTAGTGGGAAGAGCACCGCGTACCTCCCGTTGCGGCCAGAGAGTCGTGGGATCGAAACCGGGCGCCGCTAACTATTTCTTTTTTTTATAGTGTAGTATCGCGGAGCTGTGGGTGTAAGGAGGAGAGTTGCACATGCGCAGTGAGCCTGTGGACGGCGCCGCCATCAACGACGGAGGACCAGGCGAGCCTAAGAAATGCTCCGCATTTAAAAAACACTGCCAAGCTTAGCGTGAACCCATACATTCTCAAACTGACTGACTTAATTTTCTGTTACAGTAAAACACCCCGCATCTTTTACAACGTGCCGTTTGGTGCGGCGTACTCACCCGCGATTTTGCTCTTCTCCACCGAGGGGAGGCGCCCTTTTCGTTTGGCGGGACTCTTCTTGGGAGCCTGGAAACAAGGGGTACGCATAGAGGCAGGTTTAACATGGAATGAAATGCGTTTTTGAATTGGCAATTTCTCAGCAATTAAGTATCTTTCGCTTCCTAATAAATGCCAAGCGGGCTTCGGGGCCGTTGAACTTTCGTCTGAGCCCAACTTGCTATTTGCCTTCAGTGCCCCTTTAACAGGAGTGCAAACATGCAAAAACATCCACCTTCTACACCGCAAAAGCAAAAACGAGAAAACCTTCTCCACCCACCACACTCTCAGCTTCGTCCGACGAGCTGCTGTCCTCGGACGCGTCGTCGCTGCTCTCGGCCTTCGCCTGCTGCACCTCCGTGGACGAAGTCCGGATCCGGACCTTCAACTCCGACTTGCGTCCCGGCGCGGCTTGCGAAGACGACGGGGGCGAACGCGCGGGTGATCCCGCGCACGAAGGTTCCGAAGAGCAGCTGGATGCATTGGTCGTCGCGCTGTCTCTCCGCGGCGGCTTGGTGTCACCATCGCCAGCGTGTTCACGGTGCCGCTTGTGGTGCTTGTGCCGGTGGTGACACCGGTGGTGCTTGTGGTGTCGGTGGTGCTTGTGCTCCCGCCGGCGCTTCTTGTTGGCGCTCTCGCCGTCGACCACTTCGAAGACGTCGCCGCCGTCAGAGTCGGATTCGTCGCCGTGTGGCGCCGCAGAGTCTTGGGTCTCTGCGGGAAGCGAAGCAATGGCAAGGTGAGATTTTACAGCGGTAACAGTTAGCACCCATTAAGGGGGGATGCGGGCCTTCAAGAACTGAAAAATAGCAAAACAATCGATTTTTGGAAAACCGTGTATTTGGGTTGTATATGCCATAAACTACATTTTCTGAAATTATCAGCTCCTAAGTCATAGCAAAAATGTAAAACAGCTAATATATAACCAGCGCGGCATCTCCCGAGGGGCGAGCAAACGCAAAACGGACCCCAACTTCGCACGAACGCAGCTGCCATGCCACCTCCCGTAGAGCCGCCATTTTAATCGTTTTGTTTGTGGATCCTTGCGCTTTCTTTTCCCACCATTAGTGCTAGCGGCTGAGGTGTGGCCAGGCGTGGTTTGCTTGTGATTGGGGGACTCTCAGCGCTTTTGAGTTTCCTGCGTCCCGGGTGCAAAGCTGCGATTGGACCTTGCGCGCTCTGCTAGAGCGGGCGACCGTGAATTTGACTCGCCTCTGCACCTCTGCCTCGCCTCTACGCGAGGTACTGTCGAATTCACAGCCGGATTGTGTCCTCAGGCGCCTCAGTGTTTGACGCTACTAAACTCACTCGTCTTCTTGACCTTGGACTTCTTCCGCTTCCTGGACTTCTGGGGCTGGTCCGACACGCTGCCCTCCTTTCCCTCATGCCCGCTCTCGGCGTTCCGGCTGCGCTTCTTGTTCAGCACCAGAGACGGGTGGGGCTCGCCAGCTGAGTGTCAAGAGGAGGAGGAGGAGCGACAGCAGTGAGAGAACGGGCGCAAACGTAATAACACTCGGGATGAACAAATTCCGAGCACCCTCGCAAGCAAGGCTGACAAATACAGCACCAAACCAGCAGAGTTCACACAAATGACATTAAAGTTCCATTAAAGAAATGCAGGGTTAATTCTGGTTCTTCTTTTGAAGAAAGTGATAAGAACGCAGAGTATGATAACAGATGGATGCATCCTTCATAAGCACAATCCACAGTCGACTTTTCACTAGTGATTCGGAAATGACACACATTTCCGGGATCACCATCCATCACTTCTTCCTGATAATGAAGTAATGAGGAGTAAGTCATGATGGTGATAAGCACTGCGACAGGGGTGTCATGACGTACAAGGGGACAAAATTTCTGCTCGGAGCCGAGGCCGTTCAAAGAGGTCATGAAGACAAAATACAAGTTTGTATTATTCGAAAAGTCTGGTGTTTTAGAGTACCAACTGCACTGCACGTCAATCTAAGTCAAAATTTCAATCCTCCCACTGCATTGTATGTTTTGCAACACCACACGAGGAGGTACCTGAAACTAAAGTCAGTATGTTGACTGAGGCTTCCACTGATTCCACAACTCCACTTTGGTCACGGTCAGCCTGCCTAGACGGCGCAGCGATACCGCTCAAGGACCGCTGTCCGCACTCTACTTATGAGCGAGCTGTTGTATTTTTATTACAGTTGATAATAATTTCTTCGTGAGACAATCCACAAACAGGATCACATGAGTGGTCATGCTGCTTTTGCCAGCTGGCCAGTTTCACGTCAAACAGCCAAAGCACCAGACAACTGTGGAGCTTCAGCTGGCATAGTAGGTGCCATACACACTGGTGCTTCAAAGTTTACGAGCTCGTTCGTAACTTCCATCGTTTAATTGTTACTGCTATAAAAAAAGGATGCGCAGTAAATCGAAGCCCAAATAGCTCATTCTGCAAGCTCATAAAACCCCCGTTCATTTTGCGTTGTATTTTGACGGCCTCAGCCAATTGCAACGAGCTGTCCATAATACGCCATAAGTTCCGTGCAAGAAAGGCACTAGTGAGTCGCATGCCCGTTCTCTGTTTTCCCCGTTATATATGTTATTTGAGCGAAGTTTGTGTCAAGAGTGGTGTCATGTTATTCACACGAGGCAATCCTTCGAATGAACGAAACTTGCACTCTGTCTTCACGTCCCCTTTAAGGTCACCGCACTCTAAGAGGACACAGAGGCAAGGACAACGTGCGCCCTACCGATGGGGTGAAAGTCCTGCGGAAGCAACCGGACGTCCTCTATGGGAATCTTCCCAGAGTCGCCGTCGTCAAATTCGACGTAGACAAGCATGCTGCTAGGAGATGGGTTGGGGCTGGTGGCTGTGGAGCAAACAGAGTGACACAACGGGTCAGAAAGGCGACACAAACTGGCCACAACACGTTACAAACCAGACATGGGGGAGGAAAGGGGAGGAACAGTACGTAGCGCCTTACGTTAATGCCTACTTGGTCTGGGCAGGCATCGTGAGATGCTCTGATCTGTGTAAAAGTTATACTCCCAATTGGCGGTTTAATGCGTCACAATGAAGGGCTCCGGGTTAATTTTTACAACAGGCAGATATTTAATGTGCACCAAAATCTCGACACGTGGTGATTCCGCTGATTGCCTCCATTAGAAAGGCAGCCTTGCGGCTAGAATTGAAGCTGCATTCTTGGGCTCGGCAGCACCACGCCCGCCGTGGCGGTTAAAGGTTTGACATCCCTGCCACACAGAAGATCTAATGAAATTTAGAGTGAATCCCAGTAGCGGTGCTACATGAGAATGTCTCTCGACTGAAATGAAATGTGCTCCTCTCTCTCTCTCTCTCTCTCTCTCTCTCTCTATATATATATATATATATATATATATATATATACACACACACACACACACGCACACACCCAAAATTGAATTGAGGCTAGTCAACAGCCCTTCCCTCTAGCCTCGCTCTGAATTCCCGTGCCAACAACCGAAGCAATAAAGGAGCTCCTTCCTCCCCTCACCTTTGGCAACCAGGCCAGGGTAGAGGCAGCGGTACTGCTGGCTCCAATAGGCACACACACGACGCCCCTCCGGCAGTTCCTTCAGGGAGCGGGGCTTCACCTCACGCACCTGAGGAGAGGCGCTTTTGTCACCACAAGCTCGCACAATTTTTTTTTCTCTTAAATCCGTAAGCACCCTTAGGCCACCTCCCCCCAAAGCCCTGTCCGTCTGGCCGTCCGTAATGTGTGACACACGATAACGTGTGACATCACAAAAGGCCATTTCCTTTTTGTATTTTCATTGTTTTCCTTACTAAAAGGCAAATGCCTCTGCCAATGACCTTAATTAGTAATATTTTTCGAACTAGCAGTGCAAGTTACAGCCTGAACGTTTATTGAAGTGAATGATGGTTTTAATTAAGCAAGCAACGCACTTAATGTGCAGGTCAAGGAAGGGTTACAAGACAAAAACTAAAAGGTCGACTTGCTGCTCTGGGTGCGAAACTGTCGGCCATTTCAGTAAAATTACAAGTCCAAGTCCTGCTACTCTGGTCTACTGGTCTACCAACTCATGTAATTCGCTGTGCTACTGTACTTGTTTTTCTTTCTTTTCTTTTTTTTTTTGTAGTGGCCGAATTATTTCTCTGTCTTCCATTTTCTTTTACTTCGTCCTTCATATCAAAGAAAGCTGCACCCCTGGTGAAGCCACTGATGACTCCAAATGTAGCTATGCTACACGTGTAAGTACCGCTGATGCAGTTACATAAACCGAACATTGATGTCCACCAAATAGGAATAATTTTGTACTGTGAGGTTTCCGCGGTTCTTTTATTGCAAGGAAACCAAGTACCTATACTCCGTTTCATACATCAGGTGCAACGCTGCCAAAGCTAGCGCTCCTGTTTGCGCTGTGTGCTTCCGCGACCAAAAGTAGTGGGTTGGTTGCGGTGCGCCAGATACAATAAATGCTTCGCCGGCAACCTTAAAGCATAAATATTTATCATCAGCTTGACAAAAAACGCCCGTGTTGCCGGGCAAACGATCGAAATATGCGAGTTTGTATTTTATGTTTGTCGCTTTTGTATCAGGTTTTCGCTCTCCGCGCAACCTTGAACGCCGTTTTTTGTTTACTCTTTGAGGCAGCGTTGAAAAAATGGCGTCCAGCTCTCGGGCTTCGACCACGCCTCCTGTACGTATTTTGCGCATCAAAGTTGTCAAAGAACGCCAAGCAAGTAATTGCAAATGTGTGCGCCCGTACCAGGGTGCGTTTCCCGGTGAAATCTGTGCAGGAAGTACTGAGTGTTGTGAGCGAGGACACCGAAGTATCTCACCGTACCGTGGCGAAATTGAAGGCGGAGTGTCTGCGCGGGAATTTGGTCTCCAAAGAAAAGACCTCGCGGCGTGACGATATCAAGCACGGGACCGTCAAGCATGACAGCTTCACAGTCCATGCCATCCGTCTGAATGTGAAGAGCATGTACGCCAAGAGGGAGATTCCGACACTGGACAGTGTGCAAAAGGCTGTCCACGAAGACGACGACTTGCCGAACTTCACGAAAACCACCTTGTGGAGGTAATGAAGGACATGGGCTTCACCTATGATAGGAGAATACGGAATCTTGGCATCATTGTCTGGCGCCGCAGGCACCTGCGGGCGATAAAGGAATTCCGAAGGCAGGGCAGGGGTAATCGTTGATGAACTTCCCAGCAATGTGAGTCCTGTCAGTAGTGGCGGCTTTGTTCACGAGGGTCAACTGGCAGAGCTGGAGCGTGGACACCTTTCTATCCAGCCTGCTCGCGCTTCTTCATGCTGCGCCGATTCCCCGAAAAGGCTTTGTTACCGCGACAAAGCAAACTGTGTTACCTCGTCGTGTGGTTTTGTTTGTGGAGTTTAACGTCACCAAGTGACCCGTGCTATGAGAGACATTACATTGTAGTGCTGTCCTGTTCGGTCGTGAAGTGTATACAGCTGGAGCAGTATACCTCTGTATACTCTGTATACCTCTGTATACTCTGTATACTCTGTATACTCTGTATACTCTGTATACTCTGTATACCTCTGCAAAAACGGGGTGGGGGAAAGGAAGGAAAGTAAGAAGTCGGAACCCACCAGGAAATCGACCAGAGGTGCTCTTCTATAAATAAAGTTTGGTTTTTAAACCGCGAAAGTCAGCCTCCTCTTGCAATATTTGTGTATGACACACAATCCGTATTGCCCCTGTATGCATTTATGTATGGCAACAAATCTCCAACTCATGAGCTAGTACTGTTATTTGTCACAGCATTAACCTATACCATAGAAATTTCCTTGACTCAGAAAAACGGGCCATATCAGGGTTCCGTATGTAAAAACAATTGACCTATCCATGATTGTCTTGCGAACAAGGGCCTAGATAAAAGAGCTCTTTCTCCAATCACAAACGAAGATATAACTCTTGCTTCCGGGGTGAAATATTGCAGTGAAGAAATAAATAAATCACGCACAAGAATTCACAAAAAATGTTGCATATATTCGGACTGGAAAGGGGCGAATAAGAAATTTAAAATATATATATGTGCGTTTCTGTGCCATAAATCAGTATTCTAAGGTACAGAAATCTGCTTTCTGTCCCTTCCCATGAATAGCAAATCATATGTTATTCGCACCAAGAGCTTCGGGCTACTCCAGAGTGCAGTGCCAAAGCCGGTTCCAAACTGTTTCGGTAAAAACTGAACCCGTTGCTCTGCTGGCGGCCCGGTATATTCAATAACATGCTGAGTGTGTTAAGAGAGGCCCATAAAGAAGTGGATCGTCAGGGCAACGGCAAAAACGAAAGCTGAAAGTGAACACTTGTTCGTAATTCACCCTGGTTAGAGCAGCTGTGCTAAATTATTAATGAATTAACGTGTTTTTCTTACACAAAGTTCTCGCTGGAATCCACGAGGTAGCTGACAATGGTATAGAATCGCGACAAAATAGCAATTGCTGGTCAAACATCGGTATGCATCCAGAACCCATACGTGCAGTTCATTTCCACATGCGCGTAGTGTTTAAGTTACTGGGAACGATATAAGATTTAGAATCGAACTCGCAGAAGATGTGACAAAAGAAAAAAGAAACGTCGGAACGCGGTTTCGAACCCATGTACTTGAAAATTCAGCGTCTTTTCTCCAGAGCGACGCGTTAGACCACTCGGCTACAAAACAGCGCGGAGCGATACACCTCCTTTCTTTGCGGACTACTTGTGTAGCCTTCACAGCGTTGCACTTGATGTATGAAATGGAGTATAATTTCATAGCTAAGGCATCTCTTTACAAATTCCGACCGTTATTGAGGGCTTGATTTAAAGCAAATGTGCAGAAAGTGCTACAAAAGAAAAAAACAACAACAATTGAAAGCTAGAGGACTCACTGCTTCTTTGAGAATTTCTTCGCGCGAGAATATGTGCGGACGGTTTCCCCTTTCGCCATCCAGTGTGATGCCGTAACTGTTGTGGGGAAAAGAAAAAAATAAAGCAATTTCAGGATTAAACCTGATCTGTGTATGCATCTTAGGACATACATAAACCAATCAAACCTTTTACAGCTGGCATGTGCAACTAAACACGACAGTTATTATACAATTCACCCCAACACTCCCAAACCAGCATTGTCTATTCCAAATATATACGGCCGAATGTAGATATACCAAACCTCAATCAAACACAACTTCTGACGTAATAAATTTTCCACAGTTTTGAATTTTACCTCCATCGTAATGCAGGACTCTCGACTTGGCAAAATAGGGGAAATATAGACAGGGTTTTATGCTCTGTTACAATTCTCCTAATGTTTTTGCTCGCATTTTGCCATCGGGATTAGTTGACGGTTTTAGACGGTAATCATGTTTGCGAGTTTTATTTTGTCGGGTATGGCGGCAAGCTGAAAAAAAATTTACCATCCGTTTCTAAAGAAAGTTGAGAGAAGCACGAAAGCTTTCTCACATCAAAGCTACGTCAAAAGTGCATGAAAACCTTCGCTAAAAGTGCGTTCAACCTTCGTTGAGAGCGCCGTTCAACCGATCGACAGACCTTCCAAGGCCACAATCGCAAATGAAGAATGAACCCATGCGACGATTTTTCGCACACTAAGTAAATGCCTCTACGAACAATCTAAATGTATACCGATACGTGGTTTTACTCCTCCTTCATGATCGACACGCGTATTGTCTTGTCTAGAAGCGTTCTTTTTTTTTTTTTGCAATTTTTAAGTAGCCGTTTTGACACTAAATGCAAGGCCAACTTCATGCATGCGCGGTGTGTCCAGAGACCTTATCAGAGCTTTTCGGCCGGTTAACCGGTCTATGGGGAAAGTCATTAGTTTTTTGACAGGACGCCAAAGCCTTCGCTTTAAAAAAGTTTTGAGGAAAGGTTGCACGACTGATGTGTGCAAGAAAGACGTGGGTTTCACGAGCAAGTGTTCAAAAAGACGCAGTGTTCAGCAGACACTGGCAGTACAGACTGCGAGGGCCAGTTAATGCAGAGGACTGGAACTCACACATCCGGAGCCTGGATTTCATTGATGTAGCCCGTGTAGAAGAGTCCGTCTTCCAGCATCACCACTCGGGTCAGATCGTGAAGGTCTTCGGGTAGCAGGTAGCACTGCTGGGGTAGGTCTGCAGAAAGAGACGCGTCCCTCTGCCCTTAAAACGTTTCTTTTTGGCGCTAAATACTACAATGTCCTCAAAGGGGCCACGCAGACAAAACACAAGTTTGTTTCATCATTCGAGAGATTGCCTCGTTAGAACCATACTGACACTAATTTTAACACAAACTCAGATCGAATAAGTTTTACAATTAGGAAAAAAGGGAACGGCCATGCGACCCACCAGCTCAATTCCCGCAACAGAACCTATGATGTCATATGTGCCAGCTCTGTGATTGGAGGAGGCTGGCAAAAGCAAACTAGGCTGACCTTATAAGCTTGCTGAACGAGATATTTGCACTTAAATTTAGGGTACTTTCTTATATCAGTAAGAATGGTGGGACCGACAGTGGAAGTTGCGAAAGCACAGGTAAACATAGAAGTACCGATGCGTACTGCTGTTGGTACTGCGCGCACTATGATTGGTTCAGCTGCGCAGGACTGCGGGGCTTTGGGGTTGTTTCAGACGACACTGGCCGATTGACGCAAGCAACGATGTCTTACGTGACTGTATTTGTCGAGCGAACACCATGTTTCACTAAACGATTATTTTCTATTTTAACAAAAACAAGCCAGGTACAAATACAGTAAAAAACAAAACAACAAAACAAAGACAGAAAATGGTCCGCTGCGGTATGGTGGCGCCATCTAGGTTGACTAACAGTAAACAAGGCTCCGCAGCACACCAAGTTTACCTTGAAGACCTGTTCTTGTGATGTCATTGCAGATGTCGTGAAAACACCTGATTTGGCGGTAGAATCTTAAATTAATTAATTTCTAAATTTCTAATTGATTAAAAGTTTTAACTTAAATTGATTAAATTCTCAGAGAATAAAGCCTCGTTTGCTTCCAGACAAGCGTTGCGGGTGCTATAAAGCACAAAATCTTTCGAATAAAACAAACTTGTATTAAGTGCGAATGCACTTTATAAGCGACCCCAAACCATCCACCGCCGGCGGCGGCGGCGTCCGCAGTGCTCCTCTATATTTAAAAAAGAAACAGCATCCGGCGCCAGGTTTCGATCCGAGGACTTTGCGGCCGCAGCGCGACGCTCTACCGACCAAGCCACGGACGCGACGGTGATATCAGTGTTAGTGACGCGCCTTATATCTTTAACGCATTCAAACTACGTCGTCAGCGGCGTGCGTTGGCGACTCAGCGGCGTTATAGCGGCTTGATAACTGCGTGGTGTACACGTGATACTACAAACCTGATGGAAGAGAAGGCGGCGAGGCGGTGGGCTGCGGGGGCCGAGCGCAAGCGCCGCAAGCGGGCCGACAACCGTGCATTCGCACTTTCACATTCTCCCCCTCGGGGAAATGCGGGGGAATTTTCTGTGCCGTCTGCTTATTTTGTTTGCATGGACCCTTTAAAAAAAGAAATGTTGGCTTTTGTGCCATTCAGCCACTAGATTACCGATGAAGAATGTTGACTTCACTTGGCTTCAAAATGTTGAAGATTTTGATAGAAGAAAGTGATCCTGGGGAATTAGGCGACCCAAAAGGTACAACATAAGGGAAGACGTCTGTCTGTCTGTCGTGCGGCTGCTTGCACCTTTCGTGTCGCTGCTGTTGCGGGGTGTCTCGCTACGCATGCCATCCAGCGTTTAGACACAGGGAAGTTTACAAGGTTGGATAAAAGCTCGCCTGGTAAAATCACTGGCAACTGAACGAGGAAATCGTGGCCACAGATGATGTTTCTACCAACTTGGCTACAGTTCTGGCCGGCCCCAACCTTTAGCCAACCCTGTGATGTAGCTTGAAGGCACCCTCACCAGAGCAGTTTTTAGAGGCCGCTGAGAGCCGACTCAGGGGCACGTTCTCGGTGGAGTCGCTGCCTTGGCCGTCAGAGTCGGTGTCGTTGGGTGTCGGACCGACTGTCCGGGTGCACTTGCGGAGCACCGATACCAGCCCTCGCCTGGCCACCCGACGCTGGAAGAAAAACACCCAGAGACCAGCTTACATCGATGTCGTGGGACAGGTCCCCTGAGTAATGACTATGCTACATGGCAACTATGGGTTGACAGTTGAACACTTAGTTCAAAGTGCACTCAATAGATGGTCAATGTGCCACTCGATAGACAACTGGCTCGAAAGTGTTAAAAAAGTGTTTGAAACAGACGCGGAAGGAGTATTTCTAGCAAGAAATCAATTTCCAGCTTCATGTCTGACGAGATTTATAGATTCTAGCTGGAATCGACAGCTTTTAACTAGAAAAATTCCTATTCTAGCTAGAGACGATTATTTCCAGCTTGCAGGTTTTTTTTCTTTCTTCCAGCTGGACTGACAAATGCTAGCTGAAAGTAATAGCTGCCCGCTGGAAAAAAATTTCTATCCAGCGAGAAATGAGCTAGAAACTGAATTCCTAGCTAGAAATTCTGCCTATTCCTAGCTCGAAGAAATTTCTGGTTCAATAATCCAGCTAGAAAAAATATTATTTTCAACTGGGAGCTATTTATACACTGAGAGTTTCTTTTATTTTTATGTTTCAGTGATATCTCAATTCATTTTGAACAGAAACAGAATTCTGTTCTCAGAGAGCATGGTAATTAGCACCTCTATCTTTGACATGCAATCAACCTTGTACAATGCAAACATCTGCAACACACAATGCAAACATTGCAATGCAAATATTTTTAGGGAGCCAAATCAGGCAAGTCTACCAACGCTTTCTCCCAACAGCAGATGTTGACACCTAAAGAGCAAAGCATAGATGTGGGCAGGGGGTGATGGTGGTGGTGGTGGGGGGCAAGGGGTGGGTGAAGGGGGGGAGCACATCGATCACGGCATTGCAACTAACCACAGGGGCTGGAGAGGAGGAGGGAGCAGCGGTGGGAGCAGGGTCGGCCCTTGGCGTGAGTGCTGGCTCCACGCTCTCTTGAGGGGGAGGAAGAGGGGGGGAGGAGGTGGCAGTGTTTGGGCCGCTGCTGCTGCTGCCATTTACAACACTCTTGCCAGGAGTGTGGTGGGATGGTGGTGGTGGTGGTGGTTGTGGTTGTGGTGGCTGGGGTTTGGGAGGAGGAGGAGGCGCCGGGGATGTGGTCTGGAACGGCACACGCAAGGGGAAGACGGCTAGAGCACATCTGTGAGATGGTGGCACACTCGGTAAACCATCACCAACATCCTTGTCACCATCAGCTGTCCGATGTCCACTTTCATTACCATCATCACCAACCTATCTATCAAAGTCCACTGCCTCTCCACCTGTGCCCGTCCTGCAGTGCCCGAGTCCATTCTGCGATGCCAAATTTCGTCTCACTCGCTCACTTTCTTACTCATCTTTTTAGACTCATTCCCAAGCAAGTCAAATCTTGGCCCCAAATTTCCACATACAAACCATCCACACAGACCTCTTCTGCAGTCTTCAAGCTCCGTCCCAGCCCTTGATATCCAATCCATTACCAGCATGACAGACTTCAGATCTTACACTTAAATCCAGCTGGGCTACTTTCCAACCCTAGTTGTTTTTGTTTTGTTTTTCTAATCTATGATGCTGTTTTTCAATCTATGCCATGACAGCTATCACTTTTTTTTTTGTCCACGGGAAAGTGAGGGGTTGTTGCCCCTACCTTTTCTGTTTTCCCCCGCTGTGACGACGAACCGCTGCTGGCGGGGTCCTGGCGTTCGGGCGTGCTGGACAGAGTCGAGGACTTGACCACCCCAGCGTCCAGCAGGAAGATGCGCTCGCTACGACGCACGCACCAGATGTCGTCCTCCGGCTTCGAACCGGAATTGGATTCCTGCCCGATGAACAATGGAAGGATTGCGGTGGAGAAAACGTTTGCATTCCAGGCAGAGTCGGAACCACACATGGGCTGTGCCGATTTGTCGAAACTTGTTCTCACAAGAAGTCATCGCTACAGGGACGTGTTCCTACAACTCCTGCTTTACCTTGAGGCCGCCGGACTCACCAAGCGCCTTTAGATGGCAGACTGCTGTCCGAGCCATTGCTGCTGCTGCTGCTTCGCTTAGTTTAGCGTAGAGGCCCCACTCTCTCCTTTTCTAGCTTACGTATCTCTTTTACCACCCTCTTTCTCCTCTCTAATCTTTCATCCCCCTCCTCCCCCTCCCCCCCACACTGGGTTGTATGCAGGTGAGCCCCCAGATGGGCTCAATAATATCCCCAGTGAACTTCCTTCCCTTTTCACTCGAATCACTTAGTAGTAGTAGTAGCAACCAGAACTGTATAAGAGACACTGCAAGGTGTTGCTGGGGTTGTGACAAAAGTTGTTTCTACTAGCATTCAATTTTGAGCGTCCCTGCGTACGAATATGTTACATTTTCAGTGGCGCCCAAAACTGAAAACTGCCAGTAAGTGTCCAACTCAAGCTAAAGTAGTAAAACCACTTTTTAGTATACCTAAAAGCAACCCCACTGAACCGTCAACGTAACTCCTGAGAAATAAACCAGTGCGTTAAAAGATGAGAGCAAAAGTTCTGTCAGCATTTAGGAAAACTACAGCAGATGACGCTTTATTTCGTGGAACAGTCTAACACGGGAAACTGTTAGAAGCTCAAAGGATACCACAGATTTGCAAGCAAAAAAGTGTAAAAAATTCCAAGTACGGGGACTTGAAATGACATCCAAGTTGCGCCCCGAGTGACACCCGATTTGCGCCCCGACCGTCATTCGATTTGAGCCGTGAGTTGCACCTTGATTAATCCCCAAATGAAACGGCATCTCACGGCTCAAATCGAATTTCGCTTGATTTTCGCTTGAAGGTGGCGTGCGTACGGATGGACGCGAATGGACAATGGGAAGTCCTAAGGTACTCTGCACTGTTACAGGCGAGGGAGTCAGCCGTTTGACTCTCGGGTACTAACTCACGGTCGTAGCCCAATAGGTCAGACGACTGACACTAACTCTCTACCAGACGCAGGCTCGAATCCTGCCGGTGCCTGTGTGATTTTTTGCGATTGTAAACGCTATGCGCACGGGCGCAGACGGACATTGTGCGGTCCCAAGGTACTCCGCACCTGAAACAATACGGCGTGTACTAAACATGTGCAACATTTCATGAAAAGTAACCAGCACAGCCAACCACCAACAATCGCAACTTCCAACCCAGCGGTGCCAACCTTGTTCTTTGAGCTCGCTTTTTGAGCCGACTTCTTCGTTTGCTGCAGATTCTCGGTCGATGACTTGGCCGACTTCTCCGACTTCTCCGACTTCTCCAACTTCTCCAACTTCTCCGTTTTCTCCTTGGACTTTGTCACATTGGGATGCTTCGAAGAGCACACGGCTATAAAGGCAAACAAAGGAGACTCAGCCAGCGCGTTCGACTCACGGATGCCTTCATCTGGAAGATATTTCAAGCTGTTCATACCGTAAGAAGGTTGGGAAGGCTGACTCGGTTCAGGGCATGATTTCCGTCGCCGCTTTGAAAGGGAGCCGCTCGCATCTTTTGACTTCGCTTCTACAAAACAAAGGGGGGGGGGGGGTGTAATACGTTACCGGCAGGATACAAGAGTCTGCGATATGTTTACTTTGAACGCTATAACTTTTACGTATCGAATGTTCGCAATGTTGTCGAAGCATGTTGACGCCATTCACACTTTCAGCAATGACTCACTCGAAGCAACTGACAGAGCAGTCACCTATTTGTACTGCGACAAAGGCGCGATTCTTGGCTTGCCACTTCATCGGTGCCCTCATTCTAAATTACTGTGATTACCACAACGCTTCCCCCTATACACTTGTTTCTGTTTCACGCAGTCAACTTCCTAGTTTCTCATTCTTGTCATTATTTAATTTTACACCCCTCCCTCAAGCCACAGTTATGGGGGACACTGGCCTTAAAACAACATCCTTTAATTTTAAAGTAAACTCTTTGAAACTTGCCAGTCTTGGTGCTTTTTTTTCCCACTGATTTCAAATGTGCCATTATTTTTTCGGTTGGTCAATTAGCTCCCAAGATAATTAGAGATAATTAGCCATTTTTGGTCAAACAACAGAAAAGACAGTGTTGGCCATAGCACTGTAATCGTTGCATTTTCCAATACTGTGAACCCTGAAGAATGCAATAATCGAAGCAGTTTTTTGATGCATCGCTTGGAACTAATTTTACAGCTCATCAAACTTTGGTGGCACCAATGGCAGGGGACCATTTCGAATGCCCATTATAAACACAAAAGTTGTTTAATGAGCTGTAAAACTAGGTAGTTCCAAGCGGTGCACCAAGAAACTGATTCTCTTATTGCATTTATCAGTGTTCGTAGTATTAGAAAATACAAAGATTACAGTGCTATGACCAACACTGTCTTGTCTATTGTTCTTCCCAAAATGGCCAATTACCTCTAATTATCTTGGGAACTAATTGACCAACTGAAAAAATAATGCCACATTTGAAATCAGTGGGGAAAAAAAGCAGCAAGACTGGCGTGCTTCACAAAGTTTACTTCAAAATGAAAAGAAATTGTTTTAGGCCAGTGTCCCCCTTTAAAAAACCTTGCAGAAGCTTGACCCAAGCACAGAACAAAAGCAATAGCTATGCCACATAAAGTTACGTTTTGTGTTATTTTTCTCCCCCAGGAGCTGTACGCTAATTCTAACGCACAGTACTACACGCCATCTCGAACTACCATGTTAGCACACAATCAGATAAGTTAGTTTGCAACCCCCCTCCCCCCTCCAAACAAAGGACACTGCTGTACCTGACGCCCTTGCTCTGTGTTCGGATTCCGTAACGGCATGGTACGGCTCCGAGCCGATCTTGATCGTCAGAACCGGGACACTCGGCTGGGGCCTCTTGTTTTCGACATTATTTGTCGCCGCTCCTTGAAAACCACATTCATCACGGATAAGTTTCAGGCAAGAAAGTTTCCTAGGCATTTGTTTAGCATTGCCTAGCACAGAATAGTGAGCCCATAATATGTAAGACCTCGTAAACTACAGTAGCAAAAGAAATACCTCCGTAGTGCGGGGAAAAAAAAAAAAAAAAAAAGAAATGTTAGTATAGGCATATATAGACCAAGCAACTTCTCGGGGATCATTTCTCAAGGCTGCCATTTCTTTCGCCTTTCTCTCTGGACAAAGAAAATGTCCTTTCGCCCAAAGGAAAACGAAAGTCTTGAAGTCGTATCGAAGCAGTCTCTCACCTCCAGAAACGGTTGCCTTTTCTGGTTGCCGGGGTGCCTTTTCCCGGCGTGGTGACTTCAACGGCTCCTTAGGAACCTCCACACTAGCCTTCTTCTCCGCAGTGGTCTCTTTCGTGCCGACGCTTTGCCTCAACGCATCGAACGCTGACAGTGGTTGTTGGGACGCCGGCGGCGGTTGAGACGCCATCAGCGAGTGGCGCCGTTTTTTCTGGTGCGACGTCGAGGATGTTTTCTTTGACGACGCCGCATTTTTGTCCAACTCGCTCCTGAAGGAAGTGCACAAGGGAAAGATTAGCAGTTCTTTTGTGCGTGTGCGTAGCATGTTGACACTTCAGTCAACACTGCAACCAGCACTGTAATGGTAGTGGAGCAGATTCTTGTAGCAAAGCCTAACGTAAAATTCCGAGCAAGCGTTCCCTGTAGAAAAGCCGATATCATCGGCAAAGTGGGGAGGGGGAGCTATTCCGGAATGACACCAAAATTCAAGATGGCGGCAACAATGATCCCCCGCAAAGAAGAAGAAAAAAAAAAAACACACGGAATGCGCGTGTGCTTAACATTTTGCCAAAGCATGTTATTCATCGCTCTCAAAACCATCAACAAAAGACTCCTCTGAGTCAGTCCCGAATGAAAGTTTGCAGAATTCCGCTTGAAGTCCACCCCGGTCTCCTGGTGCCCTGCCAGCCCACCATGCAGGTCGCCTTCCTTCTAGTCATCCAGTGTGTTGCTTATGCAGCAGCAACTGAAGGACCTTACTGTACCGTACTGTACGGGACAAATGTCCGTAGAGATCGGGCTATCAGGCTGCTAACCCCGATTGGATTGGATTGGATTATAGGCCGTGGCACACCAGTGTTGCCTGGGTGCGGTGGGTATCGGGGTGTGGACACTGTGTGTTTAGCGAGGAGGGGTGGGGGGGCTTTCCCGGAAAGGCACGAAAGTTTGAAATTAGCAGTGGATTTAGCGGTGAAGGGAGGGGGGAATCTGAAGGGGGGGGGGGGGGGGGGCGCTTGTTTGGAATTTTACAGTAGCGTATTCGAAAACAACCGTATCGAGTTTATGGTACACGAAAGTTTCCAGTGAGTTGGAACAAAAGTGTCCAAGTTTCATGAAAATTGTTACGACATGAAAAAAAGAAACATTTTCGTAAGCTTCTATTATACCTGTATGATCTGACATCACCAAGGAGTAAGGTGGTGTACATACTGCCCCTCTAAGTTGGAAACGAATGCTTCACATCTCAACTACACCAAATAGAGTATTTAAACAATTTTAATGAGAGCAGTAAGGGCACACTCATTTGCTCTGTAAAAAGTTAGCGACAAAAAAAAAAAAAAAGAAAAAAGCAAGCTACAAGGTACAACGGAAACTAGTTCCCTCAAAAACATGCTACAGTGCAGCTACAGTACTTTACAAACAACAGCTATTGTAGAACTGTGACATCACGGTATCGTACCAGTATCTTCCCACTATCATCCGAGTACTGTCACAGCAGAACTGCAAAACCACGTTCTAGTTTCTCACTAAATCCTTAGGTATTACAAAAACTGTACCAAGAAAGCTCGACACCACTGCAACCCAACAGCTGAAAACATGATGATCAATGTGTCTTTGTAGCTGATACACTTCTGTTGCCCTGCAGTTCACTGTAGCCACATCAGCCATGCTTAGTGCATGAAAGTTTTACAGGTCGGCAACCATGCATCAAGCAACTCACTCTTTTCGAGGCTTCAGCTTTGCCAATTCCCGCTGCTTCTCGCGATACTTGCGCTGGAGTTCGGCAAGCTGAATGCGCATTTCCAATTCCACCGGGTCCATGATTCCCAACGGCGATGGCTTGCTGGGGGCTTCGAGCGACGGACCTTCGTCCAGAGACGGCCGCTTCGAAGGGGGTTGCGAACTTAACGGACTCAAGGCCACCTTCTGCTCTTCTGCTGCTGCTTCCGCGATCTCAGACGACTTCCTTGCCTCTTCCAAGAACCGCTGTTCGGCGAGTGCGCACAGGAGACCCAACCCATCTGTGCACGACCCATCAAAGGCCTCCCTGAAACCTGCGGGAGGGCTCGCAGCTGATGTGCTAGCCAGATCCGGCGCTAAGCCAGCATAACCAGTGTCAACACCGCTGCCACATTCGACGGACTCCTTTGACACATCGTGCCACGAAAACACGGACTTCTCCGTTCCACCGGGATCATTCGAGGCTGCGAACCCACCATGCTGTGATGTGTTCGGTGCTGGTAAGGAGCGCTTAAAGCCAAAGTTCTGGTGTTCACCGGAGAAGCTGTTCGCGACATTGGACTTGTGAGGCGGTGACATTGACGGACTCTTCACCGAGTTTTCAGCCCGCGCGCCGCTTCAAAGAGGTTCGACTGCGCAAAGGCAGCCTCCGAATCACAGGTTGTCATTCTAGATTGCACAAACGTCGACTGTTGGACAGACACAGTCATCTTCTCCGTCGTCCCGTCCCGGTCGTCGAACGAATCCGTCGAATCAGTCACGATCCTCAGCGAGTCGAACAGCGATATCTTCGAGCTGTTCGGCGAGTCAAGGTTGGCTTCCAGCAGGGGTGGAGATGGCGGACTTTGCGGAGTAACTTTGGACGATGGACCGGGATTGAAGCTCCTGCGCGTGAACCACTCTTCCGGACGAGACGACGGCGACTGCGCGGTCAGTGCGGGTGGACTTCCTTTCGCCGGCAGCACTTCCGCCTCCTGGTCGATGGACTCCTGTGATGTCTCGGACTTTTCGAGCCTCGGCATGTTCTCCGCTGCGGCCTCCTGGTTCGCCGCAAACTCCTCGATGCTGTCTACCAACAAGTCCAGTCCGTGGTGGTCGATAAACTCTTGGACTCCTGAAGTCTGCGTGAGCAGCACCGGGATGGAGTCGTCGATCTCGCTGTCGGACGCTTCGTGGACCTTGGCTTGCGGAGGCGTGAACAGCGGAGTCCGGGACGCTTGCTCCGGATCCGGCTGCTGTTCTTCCACTTCCTCCACGTGAGTTTGGCTCATCTGCTGTGGTGGCAGGTCGTCCGTTTGATTAGCCGAGTCCGTCGTCTGTGCGGCGATTGCGACCACCGGCGGTGGCGGCTCATCCGGCTCGTTGTCGTCCGACGAGGTTGGACAGTCCATGTCGACCTGAAAAACGACGCCCAACGGTGTTACTATGCCCTGAACAAGCAAGCCTACAAGGATTTTTTGCAAACATTCGAATCAAGTAACCACACATGCTTGTGTTGATTTCGAGCAAGAGAGAAGCTTTAAAAGGCTACCGCTGAACACTCTGCTTCATGTTCCTCAAACCAAACTTTGGTGAATCAAAATGCGCAAGGTCTGGTGCTTTAACACCCTCTGTGCTCTCAGCGGTACACCACCCCTTGGTTCTTCTTTCTTCTCTTGGTACATTCAAAGAAGACAAAGACACCTTGTGCTCGCTCAAGCCAGCTAACGGCAAGTTTGCTCCAGCAACAATCCAGTGTCTTGCCGTGTTCCGAGATTAGGTTCCTGCATTGCTCGGGGTTTGCCACAACACACACAGATGGCAAGCTGACTGCCCCAAACAATCTGAAGGGTTACTTGGTCTGACATGATGGAGTGCAGTGCGTTAAGAATGGGACAACTAGAAAGAAAAGACAAACCACACGGCACTCTGGACCAGTAATGTGACCTTTCCTTCCGTTTCCAGTGTTCTTGGTGCATTGCGCTCCTATCAAGGGATGACAGTGGTCTTGAGGACATTTTTGTTATTTCTAACCTATGTGCTTCCGATTCACACATTTAGTTTATTTTAACATCCTGAGCACAAACATGAAGTCAGTTTTCGTCTATGCGATGTTAGTTTAGAGTTGTGCAACATGTTATGGCACTCTGTTTCGGGCAATTTTTTCATTATCCACCTACGAAATACTCAATAACCTTTATCCCTTTGTCTCTAGAAGGACCAGCGAGTGCAACTATACCACAGCAATAATTTTAGCATGGTTTCTGAAAACGCTGTAAACTTCATAAATGTCAGGTCATCGGTTACCAATGTTTTTTGTAAAA
>NW_027526385.1:46203076-46204975 GCF_048455015.1 Haemaphysalis longicornis | reverse complement strand
TGTTAAACGCCGAAGCTGCACCGTCAAAAAATGCTGCCAGACCAGGAGGCCCTGATCTCTCGGGCGAAGATGGCAGCCGCGGCACGCGGCCTACCGGAATAGGATGGCCGCCCACAGCTCCTAACTCTTTTTCTCCCCTACCCCGTCCCTGCTTTTCAATAAACGTTTTCTCTCTCTCTCTCTCTCTCTCCACAGGCGCTGTCGCGCACGGCACGGTTTGGCACGGTAGAGCTACATGAAGAGCGGCCTGGGCGGCAGCGGCGGCGGCTGCTGCGGCGCTCACAGTTCCCAGGCTGCTTTGCGGCCGCCGTTTGGGGGCGCGCGCAACTTTCCGGAAAGGTCTATTGTACGTCGCTTTCGTGACAACATTTTTTTTTGCCATAACAACTCGTTCACTTGCGCTAAGATTTCGAACGAAGGGCACAAATGAAGTATTGACGGCGACAACGGTTTCCTTTGCACCGTCTTTCTAGCGGAGTGCATAACACTCACCTTCTGTTGGAAGAATCGAATATTCTGGCCTCGACAGCTGCCTTCCGATGCGGAATTTCCCACATTTGTCATTCCACAAGCACTCAATTCCCGTGTTTTGCCAGTCCTCTCAACAACTGATGGACGCAAAAACACATAACAGCAATAACAGTCACGAAACCGGTGCTCCGCGCACATTGAAACGGTCGGCCGTTGCAGCGGTTTCAATTTGAATTGGCGGCTTTGTGGTTGCGAATTCAGAAACGAGGTGGTGCACCAGTCGGCTGTTCGTAAAAAGTTGCGTACATTTTTGCTCAACAGATGTTTGATGCGGAACTTGTTAATAGTATTTTTAAATAACACATTGTAAGCGAACTTTGTGGGCTCTTTGAGTCACGGAATGAATGTTTTGTATTCTATACCAAAAGTAACATTTTGCCTGCGCCGTCTGGTGGGCTTGATGGTCGAAAACAGCGTAGTAGGTTGGTCACGTGGGGCGTCGATTTTTACGCCGCCTATAGGGAAACCAGGGAACGTCCAAGCTTGAGAGCCCTGGTGGCGACGTGAGGTTCGATTGTGTGCATCGGAGCGTAGAGCTCGACGTCTTAGCACACTCGGCTTTTGCGGTAAATGTGCAATTGAGATGTGGTCGAGTGGAGGGTGTGTTGTGTCATATGTACCGATTAATTTGTGCTGTCGCCCTTCATGTCAGCGCACTCGGCGGTGAAGTGCGATGCTTGCATGGCAGCGATTGTTGCAGGCAGCCGCTGCAAGCAACGCGCGGTTGCGCTGGCAGTTACGATCGCTTTGGCGTTCGGTTAGCGCCCGAGGGAGGTTGTTTCGCTCAACGGAGCTGGTACGCGCGTAACATGCTGCGCGTTGCGGGGACGAAAGATGGCACCGGAGGTGGTGAAAGGGTACGGAGACCATGTTGACAGCAGGACGCTTGTTTACTTCATCCCTCTCCCGTGCACTTATTCTATTCCAGCATAAAGGCTAGACTTCTGCCAATTACTAGGACGTCATAACCTAGCTTTATGAACGACAAAAAGTAGGTTCTGTAGCTAGTAACAGCTTCGAATTTCAGATTTACAAAAATACAGCAATTACACTGCACTAAATGGCCACTTTACAAGTGCCCTTTTAGGGCTGCTATAATTCAGGCATGTTAACTGAACAACCTCCGCTTAAACTCTTTTGCGCTTACCCCCGCCTTTTGATATATATCCTCCTCTGGGTATTGAAGTGTCCATGTGCATTCTGCTCTTTGTTCTCCAATTTTATTTCAAGCCGCACTAAAACAAAGTTAATGTAATGACCTGCATAGTTTCGCTGTGTTAGTAAGAGTATTCCTAGTTCGCAACCAATTTTACATATTAATTGTGAAACCGCCATACTTCTACGTATACACTACGTCCACACGAAACT
>NW_027526385.1:46158975-46203053 GCF_048455015.1 Haemaphysalis longicornis | reverse complement strand
ATGTTTTTGTAAAACCAACTGCATAAAATCTTGTGCCAGCAAAACAGAAATTCTATACTGATGTGGTTTTATTGCACTGAATTATTCAGTTCATAAGCTTTTGAATGCAGCAAAAATGATACAAATCGAACCAGTACATCCCAAGATATTGTACCCGACAGCCGACCTTGTGGGGAAAAAATTGGTTCTGAGAAAACGAGGTATGAAGTTTGGAAACATAGCAAAAATTGTCATTTAGGCGACTTCAAAGGGCGACAGCTTTGTGAACACTTAGAATACAGCTATGATATTTTGCAGACACATTCTTTGGGACCTGTAGACCGCAAATAAAATTAATACAGAAAATTGATTTTTTGGCAAATCTTCCGTACTCAAGACCAGTGTCCCCGTTTTTTAAGCTGAGGATTTCCACAGGGGCGAACCTGAATCGCTGTCGTGACCGATGTGACCGCACAGCCCGGCTTGATGCTGGGCATCGTGGGTGCCGGGCGCATGCAGTCGTCGTCGCTCTCTTCGGTGGCATTGTCGGTGTCGCACGCCTGCACGCCTTGTTCGACCAGGCACTGCTGCGGTTGGGGAGCCATCAGGGACGGGGGAGTGCTGGTGACCAGCGGGGACGTGCCCTACACACAGAGAGACAGGCGGACGGGAGATCTCGCACCTCCAACAAACGAGACAGAGCCAGTTGACTCCGACAGCATGAGCTCTTCGTAGGCAGGGAGCTAAGGAGCATAACTATTTTAAAATTAGCACGAGCGAGAAAACGAATGAAAGGGAAAAGGAGATTTAATTGAAAAGGACTCAAGCTTGCTTGAGATCTCACTACACTGACACTTCAAAGCCAAATTATTTTACCAGGATCTCATCTGAAAGAACACAGCTAGTTTCGCTAGGCTTGCAGGCACTGTGATTTCTTGTGTTTGTGACCAGGAAATGTGCATCCTAAAGCGATGCCTCACTCACCGAACATACAGTGGAACCCCAAAAATATGGCTTTCAAGGGACCACGCAAAAGTGTTGTATGATCATGCCGCCCTACTAGGTGGTCTCGCGCAACATGTGGGCTATATTTAGCGAATACCCCCATAATTTGCAAACTCCTAACTGAAATCCCAAGTTTCTGGATTTCAGTGGAGCACACAATCGACTGAGAAGGACATAGCTACCCTGGACCTACATCATGTGGCATTAACTAACTGCGAAGTCAGGTGGACAGAACTCGTAAACCCTTTGACACCGCCTCCCGTCGAGGCTTTCGGGAACTCCTCGCTCGGGATAGGAGAACCGGCCTGGCCTGTTCTCGTCGCGCGAGGAAGCGAACGCTGGCACTTGCCTGGGACACCTTGCCCCCTCCCCCCACCAGGGGGGAGGAAGAGGAGGAGGAGGAAGAGGAGGCCGGTGGTGGAGGGGGCAGGGCAGCCACGTGGTGGTGCGTGTGTGTGGTGAGCTGCTGCACCACTGCAGAGGGGTCGTACAGGTAGGACACCACAGAGGGGGCCGGCGGAGTCGCCACCGCGGTGGGCATCGCAGAGTACGCAAAGGCCGCACCCGTCGACAGGTCCTTCGCCGCCTCCAGGATCTCGAGCTTCGGGGGCACTGCCTCAAAGACCTAAGCGTTGCGCCAACGGGGGAAGAAATGGGGTCACAGGGCTGCCGAAACTACACTGTTTTTTTCTAAAGACCAGGACCTCTGCAATGGTGAGGAGCTCATAATTTAGCCAGAGTACGACAGAGCGTGACAACTAGCATGAAAGAAACAGCACCAAATATCCTGATAATGACCGTGACCGCAAGCACACCAAAGAGCTAATTCAGCACCACTCGCACTTCCCAACGGCATCCTCCTCAACTGACAAGTCTGGCTTTATGGACTGCAGACGAGAACGGAAGCTAGGAGACTTGAGTGCTCGAATAACTACCAATCACGAAAAAAATGCGCACCAATCCACCCTGTGAATGTGGTTGGAAAGCAAAGCGGTGAACGACACCCACAACGATTACCCATGCGACGTCCCTTAAATTCACTCACGTGGCTCTACAAATGGCGGAAGCAGAGACAAGTGAAATGCACTTAACCACACCTCTTATCACTTCATTGAGATGATCTTTGCTAAGGTTAAATCAATGCACGATTCATGAACGGTGGCCGGTTGAGTTGTATTGGTGAAACACATAAGCGGAAACTCTTATTTTTTTATAAAATAAAGGAAGCTCACACCAATGCACGGAATCTCACTATTTCTCTGTCTCTGCCATTGCCAACGGAGGCGACGAGATCGGCGGCAGAGACGGGGGAGGGGCGAGATGCCATGCATTGGTGTGAGCTTCCTTTAATTTTTGCTAACTCCTAGCGCTTGCGCAAGGCGCGCACATGGCTGCTACACGTGCCGTGGGCGGAGCACACAGTGGCGCAAGAGGTCGCATAACGCTATCATGTGGCATTCAGCGCGAATGCAGTGGGGTAAATTCAAAGATGTGCTCGGTGAGTGCACTGTCTGTCTCCCCCGTCTCCGCGTGGGCTCGTAGCTCAATCGGTAAGACAACGGGCTCTCGCTCCGTTACTCTATTCGTTCCCGGTTCGATTCCTGGCAGTGCCAGTAACTTCCTTTATTTGTTCGTGGGAGTTTTCTGTTGACACAACAGTCGTGAAATAACCGTTGTTGGATAGAGGTTCTAAGAAAGCTTTGCTTTAAAAGGCCAAAGCCGGCGAGAGACAGGACACACCGTTGCAGTGGGCTTCAGGTCGCTCCTCCACTGGTCGGGAACGATTTGCTGGAAGGTCGTGTGCTGCTGCGTCGTCAATATCTGCTGCACGGGGCTCGCCGTCGCCGCCCCCGACAGCGTCCAGCTCGTCGGCGCTGCGGGCACCAGGTACAGCTGTCCCGTGAGCGCGTCGCGTGCCAGCTGGAAGCCGCCGGGCGAGGCGAGGGGCGGCGGCGGTGTGGCTTCCTGGGGCAGCCAGATGGTGGGGCCCGTGGTCATGACCGAGGGCGCGGGCGCTGTCGTCAGCCAGGGCAGGGCCGCCGCCGCAGCCGGCCGCAGCGCCAGCGCGTCCGAGTGCGAGTCCCACGTCGTGTGCGCCGGAACCGGGCCTGAATGGGGAAGTGCAATAGGAGCGAGAGGCAGGCAATCAAAAGTGAATTTAGAATTTCGCATCTAGAACAGACAGCCCCATGTTTCACTACACCGTCAATCCCACTTTCATTCAGTGACCAATTTCAGCCAAACTTAGCATTCCAAACAATCCAAACTTCTCACCAGATGTAAGGAGGCACGCAGTTGTTGTCTCGGCCATGCCCTGGTGTGCTGCTGGCCCCTGCCTCGAGTCACTGTGGGAGGTGAAGTCATGTGGAAAGCCTTCAGCTGAATCCTCCTCAAAAGTGAACACTACATCTGCCACTAATGTTGCAATTTTCATAATACCCCAACAACCCACACATTTATTTTTGCCTACTACCAAGCTTTCATTTACAGCGTTACCTTGCCTCTATCCCAGCTGGCTACCCACCCCATAGGCTATCCCGCCCTGACCAGCACTTAGCTCTATGAAGGACTGCAGTACTTTTGTAGGAAGACAGCCAGTATGAGCTAGAACCGGCTTACATGCATTAGCCCTCTCCAGTTACCGTCTTGTTCTACTTCATATTGCAACGTCGAAGTGGCAGACTTCAATAAGACACACTGTGGAACACAAGGCAGCTTAAAATGGGGCACAGAGACTTGTGCAATGAAAAAACCATGCTGCACCTTCTTTAACTGACTGCTGCTATTATTCTTTTTTAACAGTAGAGCTGTTTAAGCTTGGGCTTACTTGGTACGATGGAGAGAGAGAGAGAGAGAGAGAGAGAGAGAGGGGGGGGGGGGAGAGAGAGGGGCGGGGGCTCCACCGGCGGGAGACCATGCACTCAAAAAGAAGCCCTGTGCTTTGGCTTTTCACCTCCATCATAAAAGCAGCCACCACGGACTGAATCGAACCCAGATCCTTGGGTTTAGCAGCACAATCTCCAAGCACAACCATGCATAAACTTAGTGGAACCAAGAAAAGGCTAGGTTGGGCCGCCAGCATCGCTGTTTGCCCAGTCTTTGCTTTCCCAGTGCAAAGCTGGCCCTTTTATTATTTTTTTTTTCTATGGGTCTACTTGCCAAACCTGTAAGAATATTTGACCATTTTTTTTATCCAAGCAAAGTCAATTTCTTTGCGAATGAAGCTGCCTTTTATTTATGCACTACCGTTTGATCCTTACTGCTTTTTACACTTAGGCACATCCCACGACAACTCTTTCTAATATTGCAGCATTCCTTCCGATCCTGGCTCCTTCCCCATAATGCATTAGGAGAACTCAATCAACGCAGAGCAAATAAAGCAAATCTAATTATAACCTCTACAGGGGTGAGACAGCTGATTCAGATATGGGAGCAGTTTTTGGAGCAGCGAAATCTTGATTTTGGAGCAGAAGAACCTTGATTTGGAGCAGAATGACGACATTTATTACGTAACCTTAGGAGCCTTAAAATCAAATTTTTGGCAACTTGGAGGGTGGGGGAAGGGGGGGTGGTGCACTTTTTAATGGGGTTTTGAACGTACATAACACCGAAACAGCCTTTCAATTAAGTATTTTCTACTACAGTACCACAAGGCACGAACTGCGCTACCTTTTTACAAGCCATTTATAAATTCTTAGGCTCTATGCATAGATAGCATGGAGTGCCGTTGAAAACATTGAATCGAAAAACTAAGCAATCGTAAGGCATTTTCATTATCATGTGAATGCTGAAATTATTATCTTTGTTATCCCAGACTCGGCTTTACACACAATTGTAGAGGCATGGCAAAAGTTGCGCAAAGCGAGGTGACAATCTTCGCACCCCACCAGCCCTCCCATTTGAATCCCCAAGGTGCACATTGACTACGATCGCAATTTGAATAACGTTGGTATGTTTAGCCACCTCCCTCTTGGCATTAAATTTCACTTCAGATAGATAAACAATTATTACTAGCGTGCAGTAATAGCCCGTCCCGCTATCGGCCACTGCTTGAACATTTTGCGGCTATGTAGCCTGCGCCGCCAATTCTGCAGTGTCGATCGTCTCATTTCCGCCACTCGCAAGCTTGCTGTCAAGGGTAGCAATAACTTAGTGTTTTATTATACGCCTCGAGCTTCGCGATCGCTGCGCCGCCTGCCGCCGCTTCTCCACGGCGTTGACGGGATTTGCGCTGCTTGACTGATAGGGGCTCGTGCAGTGTTTTGGTTCTATTTCGCTTCTTTTCGCCTTTCCGCGCCCTAAAAAAACTTGTTATGGTAACGACTAAGGCAAAGAGTACGTTTAGGTCACTTAAAAAGCAGCTGCGTCTTCGTAGAGTACGCGATCGCCTGCAAGAGCTACCTGGGGACGCGGTTCTGCGCGCTTCGTCGCCGCTCTTCCGGGCGTCGGCGACGGCAGCAACATATCACCCATGTCACCTCCAAAAAATCAGGCACAAATGAATTCTACTGACGCCTCGTTTAGACCTGATGCTGGCACAATGAGAGGTTGGCTTCATTTTGCAGCGTGGACAATGAATGCGGCTTCGTTTCGCAAATATACGCCGCAGAAAAATATGTTTCGGGGATGTGATTACCCAATCCCGGACAATAACTTATGCCTTTTATAGGAATATAAACCATGCGAAAATGTAAAGTATATTCCAAGCCTGTGCGTCGTTAAATATGTGCCCACACACGCCATATAGCAAGAACCAAGGAAATGAAACCACAGAAAAATAAATGCTGTGCCAATGCGGAATTTAGAAACATAATAGCTCTAACGGAAATGAAAAAAAAAAACAGTGCAGCTTCTGGCATGCTAAAGACGTTCGTCTAAACTTAAGCCAGGTAGGTTTCACTAGACCAACTATACGCGAAATGCACTACGATTTCGCGAGAAATCGGTAGGGGGGAGGGGGGGGGGAGGGGGACGCCGTGTACAAATGCGGAGCGGAATCAGGCAATGAACGTTTTAGTAATCCCACACATAAATCTCGCGTTCACTTTCCTTTTGTTTTTCTACTTCAACTAAGAGATCATCGTACGGCGGACGCATTTTTGGAAGTATACAGGGTAGGCTGTTCAACAAGCGATGAAATGTGTCGTTGGAAGAGTGTGGTATGTGATAAGGCCCTCTGATTTCAGTTTCTGGTTTATTCTGCAGGCTCCCTGTGCCATATGACGATATTTCGAAGAAGCATTTAGTCGCGGACGCGGATTATATTGTAAGCCCGTCTCCGCGCTGCTCGCAGAGGTTATATGTAGCAAATGAAGGTCTGCGGGCGCGCACCTCACGACAAGACGACTCTGTCGTGTGCTGATCCCCGAGTATAACTATGCATAGTCCATCGTATTTTTGTTGAATATTCCCGAAATTAACACAGACTGACTTGTAAATGGTGGTGATCAATATCAGGTATAATATTGGCAAACGCAACTGGTGTGCTCAGGTATGAGTGCTCCGCTGACTATGTAAGCGCACAAAACCGATCTAAATCGTAGTGTATAGCCGTAGCATGAACATCTGAGGAACCGGTGGTTACAGAGACACGGCTAGTAAATTCAGGTCAGTGTAACTACAATCGGCTCCATCATACGCCGGTTCCGCGACGCTGGCCTGTGACACACACCTGGCGCTTATACAGACCGAAAATACCACACTAAGATCGCGTCGGAAACATTTACACTCTCGTAAACACACCCCATTTGCGAACAGAGTGACTGCTCCACACAAACATGAATTTCAAACGTCCACAAACGGTAAATCTCAGTCGTTAACGTGCCGCAAAAGCAGCGGCGGCACAGGGGAGCGGGGCGCGGACTCCCGCGCCTGCTTTCGAAACGGGCCGCTAGGGGGATTTCAGTGGCGCCCCTACAGGCCGCGCTCGAGGCGTATAACACCGCAATGAGTCCGAAATTTCACTTCACGCACCGCGCCTCTCACTCGAGGCCGAAACACGGTGAAATCACGGGCCCCACGTTGTTTTTGATGAACTCCCGTTCTGCGAGTCACGCAACTTTCCTCACCAGATCAAACGACTAAATGAAAACCCCGCCACCCCCATTACCAAAACCACAGTAGAAATCGGTGAAGAGCACTCTGCCTGAACCACGAGCAACTGCTTCTCCCGACGGCCATGTTTTCCAATATTCACCACATCAAGATGGCGGCGCCCAGTATTGCCGTTCTGGAGATACGGCTGATACGGCGCTCCAAAAATTGCCGTCTTTTCATCAATTTTCACCAGTAGTTTGTTGCCTGAGTACACATACGTATTTTTTCTACAGAAATTTACAATTGTTTTCCATGGGAAAACTTAAAAAATACACAGAATATAACATGTGCAACCCGACATGGTGAACTTCGAAAAAACTATCTTGGGGACAATTTCATGCGGGTTTTTTATCTTTACAAACAGGATCACCATGGGGGTGCTGGAAAATTATGCCGTCAGTAAGCATTTTTCCCACTGAAACTGGCGGGAGCGTTAAAATCCTTGGCTCTCAGACTGTTTTGGAGCAGTTTGGCGCAATTTTTGCAATTTTCAAGCTTTTGGAGCAGCCTGGCGCAGGAAAGCAGATTTGTATCAAAAGTGCGCAATATGCGCAGCTGTCTCACCCCTGCCTCTACTGTTCCAACCCAAAGTGAAACTCCGCTGCGATTTTTCATTTCTATTTTTTCAAAACAAACGACAAATATGGCTAGTCGGTGCAGCATAACCTTGAGTTATGCTTTCTTTTCTAATCTACTTAACATCTAGGTGCCTTATCTACATCAGTTCTATATATTTTATCTATGCTATCACTTTGTTAGGAAAGACTTCTAAGCTGTGACAACCTCAAGCTGGCTACCTCCAAGCCTTGGCACACACAGCAAAAAGAATGGAAAGAGACCCCGTAGTAAGGTTGCCCAGCACACATCCTTACCAAAGACGCTGGCCCCTGTCGGAGCCTCCGGCAGCCAGAATGACGGTGGAGCAGCTGACCGCCGTGATGTGGCTCTGCTCCGCTGCACTCGCCGACAGGCTTGTCTTGCCTGCCGTGACAAGAGAAGAGACAGGAGGGTTCTTTCCTTTTGCGGTGCCCGAAATTGTGGCAAAACAGGCCCTGTCACCAGACCACTCACATACCCACTCTGTCGCGGCAGATTAACGGATTGAACCATAATTGTGTGAAATATGTAATTAACAATAGCAGTCGCCCATCTCCGTCTTGTAAAATAGCAATACTGCTATTTTACAATTCAGCTTCGCTTCAATCTGGATTGAAAGTGCCTGTGTGACAGGGGTATGGGTGTCATTCAACGCAATGAGAAGCGGAGACAATGTTCATTTACTTAATGGGAACAGCAGTAAAGTCATCCGCACTGCACGTGAGCGAGACGCAGATTGAAAACAAACGTGTGGGCATGCTTGCATTCAATGCGGATATACCCATCACCCTATCTTACATTTTTAGACATTTTTATAAGGAGGTATTGACGCCAACTTTTCCTTTATATTAATGCAATGCACGCGTCTACGTCTCTTTTCCTGGTACACTAAAAGCCTGAAAATGCTGTTTCAATACTGTTGCACATCGCAGCTGATTTCGTCCGCAATAGATGGTATTCACTGAAAAGTTTAGCTGTCAATTTCTTCGCTTGGCAACACTGGAAACAGCCACGGACATGGCCGCTGCACCACGGACATAGTGCTGCTTGTGCCACTGCGCCCGCACGCCAAAGAAAAAAAAAGAAAATACGGGTGTGCGTTGTCTGCTCCGTTTCAACCCGATTCTCAACGTGGGTGTCAACAGAGATGTTATTAATCTCACTCCCATTGGAGTAGAGGCCTTACTTTGTGTTTGGTGGGTACGGTTTGGAACGTCCAACACACATCATGTGCTTAGCACAGAGAAGTACCGTCATCCCGGGGAGCCCAACGGAACCAGTGACGGCGCACTCACATAGTTGCCGGCATGCGTGCCTCGCCAGTGAATACAACCTATACCCAGCACCCTATCTTACATTCTTCCACATTTTTATAAATAGGTATTGACGCCAAATTTTCCTCATATCAATGCAATGCACACGTCTATGCCTCTTTTTTTTTTTTTCGGTGCACTAAAAGTCCAAAAATTCCCAGTTTCGATACTGTCGCACATTGCAGCTGATTTCAACCGCTATTTGTGCTGACCTGCCCAAAAGAGACGGTCACAATTGGGGTTCGTGGGAAGAAGGAAATCGGAGACTGACTGCAGGTGATGGTGTGGTCCTGGCGCTGCTGTGCCACGGCGATGCCGACAGGGATGGGCTGGCTGGCGGCGTTGAGGACGCTCAGCGCGGGCACCACCGACACCGTGGTGTCACACTTCTCCTCCACCACGATCTTGCTGCCGCCACCGCCACCCTCCTGCGGACGTCGCGTTGCCACGCATGCCGAGTGGGAGGAGGGACCCTCGGCCGCCTTCCCGATGACTGCCTCGCATGACTTGGAAATCTGCGGGGAGGCACACGTGGCAGTCGCAGGGGCTCCCCTCTTCGCCAACTCTTGCTCCGAACAGCAGCAGTAGCGAAATGCACATGCATTTGCCTTCAGGCCAGGCATGTCTCTCTAGATGGATAGGATGCGCTTCCGAGCAATAAACATCCAAAAATTATTCTAAACACAACTTCAGTGAAACTCGAAGTCAACAAAACAGCCAATAGCAGGCAACTTACTTAACTTACTCCGTCGAATATATTTTTCTAAACTAGAAATAAAGCCAGATCATTACATAGTAAAAGATTCTTCCGGGCCTTCCCATCACAAACACAGCTGCAGCATCAAGCCAATCTTCGCAAGAACTAATATTTACAAACACTCTTTTTTTTTCCAGAAATCAATAACCGAGTGGAATTTGTTGCCCTGAAACTCAACTCTACTTTCTGCTCCAACATAAAATGCACTTTGTCAACTGACTTTCACAATACTTCTTTCATTTACGAACATGTTGTGTGCCTAAGAGTGTGGTGCTTTGATTTTGGGTTGTGTTGCAGTGCGTGTACTCTGCCCTGTGTGAAAACGCGTAAAATTTGACGGTGACTGACGTGTTTTTCTGACCTTTGATGGATCCCAGTAATAATTTTGTTGTAACTTTTTGTTGTACCTTTTGTTTTACCTTTGAACATGCTGTATCTTTCCTGCTTGGACCTTAAATGGTTCGCAGTAATGATAAATAAATAATAAAAATAAATAGACGTTCCAGGGTTCTCTCAACCGATAACAAGCTACGAAATGTGTCAAGCACTCTTGGCTAGGGCTAGACAAAACCTTCCGGGAAGAGCGTACCTTGAGGTTGACCGGAGCGACCTCTTGCACCTTGGGCGAGCCCGTGCCGCAACGCAAGGGTGTGGAGAAGACCGACGTGGTCTTGGCCGAGGCCTTGGCCACACCGACGGCAAGACCGCTGTTCTTGCCGCCTCCGCGGAGCCTAGTCTGCGAGACCACCTTCGTCTGCTGCACCGACAGCATCACCGCACTCTTGCCCAGGGGAACCAGCGTGGCCGTGCTCCGCCCGTCCAGGTCCAGGGGCTCCCGCTTCATGACCGCGCCGGCAAACCGGCACTCCGGTCGCACCTCTTCCTTCTCCTCCTTGGGCGAGGGGAACCGCGGAACGACGGCCGCCACGGGGTTCGGGGGCGTCATGGCCGTGACGGCATTCGTTGCGGCACCGAGCCCCGGCGCGACGGTGTTTGTCGGCGTGACGAAGCTCGCCGGCACAGGAAATCCGGTGCTCGCGGCCGAGCTGATGGGTGTGACACTATTCACAGGGGTGACGACGGTCCTGCTGACGGGTGTGACGGTGCTGACGGGCGTGACAGTATTGACAGGCGTGACGGTACTGATGGACGTGACGGGGCTGACGGGGGAAACGGTTTTCACTGGAGCGACAGTATTCACAGGCGCGACGGCGTTAACGACAGGGGCTACGGAGCTGATGGGTGTGACGGTGTTGACGGTGGTCACGGGCGCAACTGCGACAATGCTACGGCTTTCGCCAGTCGTCGAACTACAGTCCCCATGGGTCGGAGGGCTGGTGGCGTCCTTCTCTGGGCTTGGCGTCGAGGTCGATTCTGGTATTACTTCGGAGGGTGGCGAGGAGGAATCGTGATGAGGGGTTTGGCAAGGAGACGCTTGGCGGGGGGAAGCTTGGTGGGGAGATTGTGACGGAGGGCTTTGGGGGGACGGCGAGTCTTCGGCGGTCACCTCGGGCGTCGGAGGGGCAACGCTGACGTCGGGGGTTGATGAGCTGACGATGGGAGGTCCCGACGGCGAAAGCAGGGGCGGTGGATGCGCTGAAGGCGACGGAACTGCAAGTCATATGCATGAAAAAAAGACAGCATTAGGAAATTTGGCTTTAAAAAGCTGTAGCTAAACAGAGTTTAAAATATCCAAACTTCAAAATGTAACATTTTCATACCGTTGCTCAGTGTTACAGGACCGAAAAAAGTCACACTGCCTCCACAACTGTAATGCCCTTTTTGAAGGCAAAAAAAAAAATGTTCCCATCTACCTTCAACCAAGAATTTTGTAAAAACACAATTCCACAGCCACGCAAAAATATTTCCCATTTAGAGACTCAAGCCTGCAAACCCAGGAACACTAAAACGGCTCATGCACCATTACTCCGAACTTACTCCAAATTTACCCCTGCACCATTACTCCAAAATTACTCCAAACCTACCCATGCACCCTTACTCCAAAATTACTCCAAAACTTCACAGATTTAGGAGGGAAAAACACAAATCCACCGACTCACCCGTCGAGGTCACCTGATCGGGCGGAATGCAACATAAAGAGGTCCCGACAGAGGACACCGAACGGTCTGTCGGGCCGGAGCTGGTCACCATCGTCACTCCGGTCGTGACACCACCACCACCGGTCGACAGGCAGTCCCGCGACCACTGTGCACCGGCATTCGCGCTGCCACAGTTCTCGGGCGCGCAAGTGCAGTGCGAGCACTTTTCCACAGTCTGCGGCTTCGGGTGGACGCTCGACGCCACCGACACTGACGCACTCATGGACAAGTCCGTTGGGCCACTTTTGTTCACGCTTTTTTGGGACAGCGACTTTTTCGACCGCGACTTCTCCGAGCTGCGGTCGCGCGGCGTGTGCGCGTTTGGAGGCTTGCTTGATGACCGCCCGCTGCACGACAAAATGAGCTGCTTTTAAAAACATCGCCACAATGGCAGATAGCGGTGTACAGACAAGGGGGACATGGCCAATAAAACACTCATCTAATTTATGCACCAAATGCAACCAAAGTTGGTGCACAAGTACAGATGACTATGACAAAGTCAAAGCAGAAATGAGATTGTAGCTATCTTGTATTATAATTTCCAGGTTATGAATGCATCCTAGCAATTACTTCATCCCATAATGAAAGAACTAATAAAGCCTAAATTTCTCAATTTTGAAGCCGCTATATTCATTAAAACATGGTGAGCAACAAAGCTGTTCATTATTTATTTTGGGCTTTTAACTAAATTCGAAAAGCATAGAGATTTTCAGCACATGCCCACTTTTTTACTTAGGATAGGGCATGAATGTTATGCCATTTTTGCTGATATTTACTGATTCCACTGAAACAAACAAACAGCTTTATTGCACACAACACACCTTCACGAATACAGGGGCTTAAAAATTTGAAGCAATGTAAGCTTCTCATTGACTAGCTGTGCATTCTCAGTAGTACACTTGCACAGCTTTTCACTTGTACTTATTGCAAAACCCGTGCAAGAAAAAGAAATGCAGGATGCTCACACTAACGCGGCACACTTGAAGGTAGCGAAGCTGTAGGCAACTTTCACGACCATCGCGACAACTTAGCTCCCCCAATTTTGCTCCTTCTTTGCTGCGGCAACGACATTTACTCCATCATCGCTGCTATAAGTGTGAGCTTCCTTCAGTTTTTTTTTTTTTTTTTCATAAGTGCTGATTATTGGACATCACCTTCGAAGGGCGTCCGCTAAGATGTGTCTTTCTCGTTCCAAACAAGCGTTGCCACAACTACAACTAACGCTGGAGTCTTCCTTATTCCGAGCAAGTGTCACCACAATTACGGCGGACGCCGGAGAGTTTTTTATTTTTTTTTTGTCAAGCTTGGCCAATGTCCCCAAGAAAAATTACGATTTGCTAAACAGCTTCGATGTTAAAACAAGCGTCCCACCTCTGCGCTGACGAGCTGAGCGAGGTGACAGTGGTTAGGAGACTGTCGGTGTGAGTCCGCGCCGTTGTCAGCAGCGGTTCGTCGACGGTCTTGCCGCTGTGGCTGCTGAGGTCGGTGCCGGTCGACGCCGACGTGGGCGGCGAGAGCAGCGACGAGCTGGCCAGGGGCGACAGCGCTGAGGCGTAGTGCGCCAGTGGGGAACCCAGGCTCGGGGAGAGGAAGCCCCCATCTGCAACGATGCACGCCAGTGTCAAAAAAGGGTGATACGAACTGCGCAAACTGCACCCTATCGGCTATGAAAGTTTATGGGTTGTAGCGACCAATATTTTTTTTTTAACTACTGACTAACGACATAAAATGTGCTGTTCGTTTGAGAAGTCCCATGAAGCATCACCTCGGCACGCAATGCAGATGCTCGGAAGCGGAGAAATTGTTCTGATAACTGCTTTTATACAAAGCTGCAAACAGTTAGGAGTACTGTCGGGAAAAAAAAAAATAACACGAGAAGAAAAAAGTTTGTAACAGGATACAGTACGTGCCGTACTTAACAGGAACACATACAAGCACCTGGTCAACGTGAGCTGAGAATCAATGTGGGAATTCAGCAATGTAGCTCAGTTAAAATGAGCCAATATGACCAGATTACAACGCCACCAAAGTGCAATTAGATCAACCATGATTGACATTTGTAAAATTTTCAACACGAGTCATATCATCTGAGCGTTATAACTACTGCAACAACATCCATCACTAAGAGCCGATGAGGCAACATCGGCAAGCGAAATTGTGGTGACACACATTAGACTACCTGTGTGCATGAATATACGCGAGATTACTGGCACCGTAAAAAAACTAGACTTTGGTGAGCATTTCCTTCCCATATCTGTTTTTGAGAAACAAAGTCGCAGGAGCACTGTCTGCAACAAAAATGTTTACTCTGCCCACGAGAAGACTAATGTCCCGCAACACAGCTGTAAACATAACTTCGAAGCAAAGCTGGGGTGCGTTGCATTGTCAATGCCCAAAGTGTGAAAGCTACTGTGACGAGGTTTTTAGCATCCAGGATAATTTTTTCAACCAGCCAAGGTGAGAGCTTCTTTAACTGAAATCACATTTTACTGGTGCCCCATGTGACGGCGGTGTACACCATCCCCGGCACGAGTTTAAATCCGAGGCAGGTAGCCGTCTTTCCCTTACCTCGGTGTGCGTCCAAGATGGAAGGGTAGGGAGAGGCGCCGTGTGCAAGCCTGGGAAACAAGCTTCCAGGCGGCCCAAAGGGGTCCGGAGGGGAGCCCAATGGGGGGAAGAGAGAGTAGTAGCTTCCCCCGTACCGGCCGTAGCCTGCAAAAAGAGTTGCACGCAATTTATTCAGAGCGACGAATCAATGCCTCCAGAGGGCACGTTTGATGTTAGCACCAGGATTCCACAGAGTCACATTGCACGTTTTCGCCTGTTTGATCCGTTCTCACGGTAAACTTTGTCACAGCAATGGAAATGTCACAGCGCGGCAAAGAAAGCGTGGCTATGACACGAGGCGGTAACGAAACAGCGGCACTCACTGTCAGGTGGCGGAGTTGGGGGCCAGAACTGGCGCATGGCTGCCATGTTGGGCGATGTGTGTGGGGCCCGGAAGTTGCCCAGGTGGCCCAGGGGGCTTCCGCCCGAGCCGCCCACCGCTCCCCCGCCACTGCTGAGGGCGCTCAGGTAAGGGAACACTGCAAGGGCAGACAGAAGGCATCACATATTAGTGCTCCGGCCATTCTCAAAGACTCGTTCTCCCCGTACAGCAGAGTTTCACAGCCAAACTGTAGGCAAGCTATGATCAAGAAAATGACATTCCGTGACTGACCAGAAGAGAAGTATGCGAATGATGAGGCACCCCCCGGCCATTAAAGGGGCCATGGAGACAAACCGCAAGCAACTACCGTATTTTCCGGTCTATAAGTCGCACCACCCTCAAAACAGCAGTTTTTCCGGGGAAAAAGAAAAGCATATAAGTCGCACCGGTGTATAAGACCCACTGGTGTACAAAACGTGCTTGTTAATCAGGTAAACTCATAGACGATCAGTTCGTTAGGAAGCGTGGCGAAAGTATGTAGTTGTGGCGGCCACCGCCTATGATCGCATCCCCTGGTAAGCAATGCTAGATACGTGCATCTACCGTCCAAAGTCTAGACAGAACTAACTTCTCAAAAATGGTTTATTGATACACACAGATGGCATGTACTTACAGACGGCGTTTAGGCGAAACCATCGAAGCCTTCTTCCTCCGACTTGCTAACAGATAATTCATTCATTTAGACTGTATAGCTGTGCCTCTTAACGTGCGCTGACATCACGCAGCACACAGGCACCTTTTCGAGCGCGGACCACGTGCAGCCGCCGCGTACCAAATTTATTCCATACATAAGTCGCACTGGTGGATAAGACGCACCAACAAAAATTTCAGAAAAATAAAAACATGAGTTATACACCGGAAAATACGGTAGCCCCTGGTAGCTCATGATTCCAGCTGGAACAGACGCTTTTCTGACCAAAAAAGTGCAAGAAATATCGAAAAGCTTTCAAACTTTGTGCTTCAGTGATGTATACAATGGGCCAGCACTAAAGACATAGTTATCGCTGCATTAACCACACATTCACACTGAAGTGATACAATCAAACGAAACTAGAGGCCCCTACAGTCACCCTGTTAGGTATCTAGGTAGTAATTTAGGTTGGTGACCCCCAATCGTACAATCTTCTGTGACATCATCGAGAAATTGCCGGAAGTGGCTGGTGAGTCACCACTGCTCCATAGCTAACCGCACCGGTGTGCACTGGGGCACACTAGTGTGCCTTTTCATCAACGATAAACCACACCGGTGCAACCCATCTGTCCTCAATAAACCAGGGCACGTTGTCACAGGGCAATTTTTGGTTGCCCCGTCGAGCCCCCAGAGAGTCGACGAAGCGCTGGGATTCAATCCTGAGATGCAATGAGAACAAGGCCTAGGAAGCGGCTTCCTCAAAAACTGCTGCAGTGATGGCGCGTCGACGCACTCGCCTGAATGCGGAAATGGCTGTACGTTATTGTTTCCGACAGGAATGGGTTGCTTGCGAATTTATTAGACAGCGATGCTACGGGCTCAGAACGGGTGCTAATAACGGCCAGAGATTGCACATGAGCAGACGAACATTATGTGCCATGTGAGAATTTCGAGGTTACGCAAAGAAGGCTGCCGGGCTAGTCAGTAGGAGGAAATATTGGAGCCTTTCATTCGTTTTGTTCGAATGAGGTATCACGCACAGTCACTGCAGTGCCCAGACCGTGAAGGGCCTACATATTTTGCCACAGCTGAGGTACAGGCTGTGACTGCAGGAGCTCGCGTTTTTGCAGCTCTCAGAAGACAAGAAGTAGCTTGTAGGTGGCTGTTTAGTAGGAGTACGTTGTCGCTACGTGTGGGGGATATAATCTGCGTGGTGACTGTCAAAAAATATCCGTTTGTAGCAGCACTCTGCCATACTGTGCTGCTTTGTTGGAACTTGTCAACACTTTCATTAATTGCTCTCATAGCCCAAACGACGGCGTTAGGGTAGCACCACTCAGTTTGTCCTCGATCAACGCTCCAGGCTGGAACGCACCATCGTGGGGCACTGTGCCGGTTTTGTGGGCAACCCCGGTGCGAGTTTATCAAGGATGCAGTATTTGTTTGACTTTTGCGGTAAAATTTGCGTCATCATTATCGGGATCGTGTTAATGTACCAAGAGTGTGTTTTCTCTTTTGTCTTTTTTAACTAGAGCCAGGTGCTTGTGACGCTAACTAGCCGTACCACGAAGCGAAGTTTCCCCTCGTGCCTAGTCCTAATTACTCCGCGGGGAGGACGGGCGCGCCGGGCGTTCACACTTACGCGCCGCGGTGGCGCCTCCGGCAGCGGCTGCCGCGGCCGCGGCAACCGCGTGCGGCGAAGATCCGGCCGCCGACACGGCCGGCGGCGGCGTTCCTCCGTGCTGCTGCTGCTGCAGGAGCAGTCGCGCGTAGTGCTGCTGCAGCGGGCAGGCGGGCCCCGGGGCGAAGCGCGCCTCCAGGGGGCTCGGGGCTTGGCCCTCCATGGCCGCTCCAGCGCCTGCGAGGGCATCAGCACCCCGCCGGAAACTCCCAGCGACGCTGCTGCTCCGCACCGACGACGACGCCCCCCCGCCCGACGACGACGAGGCCCCGGAGCCTGCAACCAATGAGAGAAAAAGACAGCGCTCTGGTCAGAACTAGGACGAGCAAAGTACAGGTTTTCCCGCTCAATTTAATTCAATCGCCATACAATTTAATCCAGGCGCCAGCCAATTTAATCCAAGTGCCATCTAATTTAATCCAGGTGCTAACCAATTTAATCCGGGCGCCAACCAAATTAATCCAGCTATCAGAAGGTTGTTCAGGAGTGTTTTGTGCGAGATCAGGCGCGGCTTTTGAGCGTGGTGTGATGAAAACGTGGTGTTTCTTGATCCACCACGTGCAAAATATCTTATGCGCACAGCTCAGTGAACATAAATTATCAACACGCGCAGACCAGGAGAGCGGTCTTGTTTGATCCGTAGGTGGCGTGTGCTGATCGTCTGCGACTTGTTAGCGTATTGTTACGCGAGTAGACGATACTTCTGAAGCGAGCAGGCGATATTTCTGACTCGAGCAGAGGATATTATATTTTGAAAGTTATATCTTAACACGCAGAAGCATTCATTGATTGAAAATTATAATAAAAAGGGTATTTAAGTGATGTGCTTTTATTAAATTAGGGAGCTTCAGAAGGCATGTACGCGAGGAGCAGACGATGCTTCTGTTGTGAGTTATCGACGGCGCTCTCGCAGACGATCAGCTCACAGCACGCGGCACCAGCGGATCAAAAAAGACCGCTATCTTGGTCTGCTAGTGTTAATAATGTCCATTAAGCTGTGCGCATAAGATATTTTGCACATAATGGCTCAAGAAACTGCATTTTCACCACACCACGCGCAACAAAGCCCGCAAAGCTGCGCCTAAGTTCGCACACCCCTGAACAACCTTCTCACAGCTGGATTAATTTAGTTAGCGCCCCGATTAAATTGGTTGGCACTTGGATTAAATTCGCTGGAACCTTGAATTAGACGGCCTTTGTATTAATTTAGATGGCACTTCGACTAAATTGGCTGGCGCCTGGTTTAAATTAGATGGTGAATGGATTAAATTGAGTGGGAAAACAAGTCACCACTTTGTTTAAGATCGTAAGACGATTACGACGAATTTCATATGGTTAACACATCTACCATCTCGTGACATGCACAGTACAAAAACTTCCGCTTATGGCGAATCTCTGGTAATAAGGAGTAAGTTTTACGGTCCCTTCGATTTCGTCATAACGGGAGTTGTTACAGCGCGAGCTACAGCGTGCCTACTTTCGGTTACCACGAATTTAACGTTTAAGACGAACACTTTTTGCTCTCTTCTGACATGCAGAATGCAGAAAGTGCGCGTTTAAAAGTTGATTTTGCCATAATGCGAACAAATTTGCACGATCCCTTTGAGATCGTTCGTCATAACGGGAGTTCAGTGTATGGTACAAATATATTAACCGCACCACACGGTAAACCCACATCGTGTTTGCCGCCAAGACGCAACACTCATTAAACAACCACAACGAAGAAAACGAGTTTCCAGCAATAAATCAATCCGAATAAACGCCGAAAAGTTTGTTCCACGCGCCAGGGATTTATACACAACTCCCTAACAGGGGTTTATGCAGAATTTCGATTTTGGGGGGGTGTCGGTGGGATGTTTGGGGGGGTGTTGTATAAATTCCTAGGCAGGGTGCTTGTGGTTAACCCCTGCCACGCGCAAATGCGTGCTCATTGCTGACAAAATTCGGACCGAAAGCGGAAGTAGCAGACATAAACACAATCGCGAAGGGTAACCGTGCTCACGGTTAGTCATGTGGCTGGCTGTAGAGCTTGTTTGTCCACATTGTTAACTTCTCATACAAAGAAAACGTTAGAATCGCAGCCCAAAAGTGCTGCCGCGCCTAGCGAAAGCAGACGCGCACGAGCCGCACGTGAGTTCACGCTCTATTCACGCTACACATGTCAGACGACAAGGAGTTATCGCACGAGCGCCATTTTCGGTTTCCGAACTGGACAGTGCCGCCGTCTGGCGTCCACGGCCACTACTACTGCGTGCGGCGCCTCGAAAGATCAGCAGCAGATGGCAGGCCAGTCGCAAACTATTCTTTTCCGGCTGTGTGTGTTGGGCGCGCGCTCACCGGCATTAGATTGCGCAACTATAGAGGCCAGAAGCGCAACGTTCGATGCACACACGGGCCCCGCATCGAAAGCAGTAGGGGAGAGAAAGGCGTATTGTGTTCGCCAGGTTCGGAACAATAATAATCCCCACCCCCCACCGCGCCGGTGCACAACAAATGACATTGAACGGCGCATGCGGCTTCGCTTCGACGTGATCGATGCCGCCACGAAGGACATTGTCCTCAGAGAGCAGTCCTGATCGGGGGTAGCTTTTGACTCGTACATCGCTGTTAGGCCAAACAGCGAAGGTTAGGAAAAAGGACAGTGCCGATCATGCATCTCTTCTGGCCAGGGGAATCTTATGCGCCGTCTATGACAACGTAGTGCCCGACGTAAAGAGTTGGTACTCCCCCAACACCAACGAAACGAAGAAAACAAAATTAATAACCGCAACGTACGACCTAAGGTTGAACACAGCATGTGTCCGTCCCTGTCCTGACAGCTACAGCGCAGCAAGAAAGGGACGGCACATGTCTGTGTTTTCGCCGCGCTGCGTGTATTAACTACCAACCCGCCCAATTCTGCACTCTGCATACCCCTCTCCCCTCCGGACCCTTATCGCCCTTTGCGCATGCGCTGCGCATCTTGCAAGAGGGTTTCTTTTTTATAAAACCCGCCTCTGGGCTTCGGCTGTTAATCGACCTCAGCTGCGAGCACGGCTTCAAAAAGCGGCCAATGTGACGAGGGCATACCTCCGAAAGCAAGGACTCAGTATTTCTAGTGAAAAGTGCGCGGTCGTTGCGTTTACCCGCAAACCCATGTCCCGATATCCCATAACCATCAATGGAAAGTCGATACCTTACTCCAGAAATCACAAATTTCTTGGCGTGATCATCGACAGGGACCTGTCATGGAGCGCACATGTGTCTTTCTTAAAGAAGAAACTCACCGCCATCGCCCACGTTTTCAAATTTCTCGCTGGAAAGACGTGGGGCACATCGGTCAGAGGAATGCTGCAACTGTACCAGGCACTCTTCTTGGGAGTTTTGCGCTACAGCTTGCCAGCGATATCCGGTACATGCTCCTCTAACCTTCGGGTGATCCAAAGCATCCAAGCGCAGGCTCTCCGCACGTGTCTTGGTTTGCCGCGATGTGCTTCAACAGTGGGCACATTATACATTGCCCAAGACTATCCTACAGCAACTTATGTGACCACTGAGACGCTACGCCTACACATCAGGCTCCTCACGAGGCTACCAAGTCACCACCTTGCGCAGCTTCCTCAGAGTCGACCACGCTCTTCCTTTGCAGCCATTGTCGCAGCGCACAGGGCTGAGGTACCGTCAGACTACACGCCTGCGGTCACACCGTCCTCCCCGTTGTGGTGCCTGGAAACACCGGACATTCGTCTGCATGTTCCGGGCATTGGAAAAAAGGCCGACTTACCACCACTGGCTCTCAGACAGTTTTCTATGCAGTTGCTGTACGAACAACACAATGACCGGAAGCATGTATACACAGACGGTTCTGTGACGTCCTCGAGTTCGGCAGGTGCGGTGGTTATACCATCAGAATCAACCAAGATTCGATTCCGTGTCGCCCATGTGACGAGCTCGACGGCTACTGAACTTGCAGCCATCCGTGAAGCTCTTCAATACATCATGGAAGCTTCTCCCCAAAAATGGTCCATTTTCACCGACTCCAAAGGCGCCCTCCAAAGCTTCCGAGCAGCCCTGCGCTACGGTCCTTTGCACCAACTAGTGACAGAAATTCGGGAATTATCTCACCAGGCTGTCATAAAGGGCCATAATATTGTATTTCAGTGGCTGCCAAGTCACTGTGGAATCACCGGCAATGTCTCGGCTGATGCAGCCGCCCGGACAGGCCATGACAGTGAAAGGACCATCTTGCTTCCGCTTGCAAGGACTGATGCCGCTAGGCTGCTTCGTCAGTTCGCGCGGAGGACCTCCATCACTCAATGGAATACACCGGACTTTGTGCACCCGCGCCTCCACAACCAGGACCCTCTACTCCAGCGTCGCCTTCCTTGTGGGCTGACTCGATCACAGTCTACTTTACTTTGTAGGCTGTGGTTGGGAGTAGCCTTCACGAAAGCCTACTCCTTCCTCATCGGGATGACCAGTAGTGCTCACTGCGACGCCTGCGAGGTTGAAGAGACAATCGACCATGTGCTTTGTTGTTGCCCCGAGTATTCATCGGAAAGACGCGTTTTGGCAGCCGAGCTCAGAAGATTGGACAATCAACAGTTCAAGCTAGAGACTATTCTAGGACAAAGACCCCTACAATCGACTTCGCAGAAGGCAACAAAAGCCCTTCTGCGTTTTATGAAGGACACAGGTTTAGCTGAGAGACTCTAGTGCCCACGAAGGGACTAAAGTGTGTACGCGACCCCGCTCCTATCCCCCCTTTTTCGCCTGCCATCTCTTTTATCCCCTGAACACCCCTTCCCCAGTGCCGAGTAGCAATCCGGGCTCTAAGCCTGGATAACCTCTCGGCCTTTCCTTTCGCTTTTCTCCTCCTCCTCCAACCGGCCACACAGCTACCGGTCCAGGTCACAAATTAATAATTAACACCCTCTCTGGCTAGTTAATGAGTGGGTGCTTAAAAATCAAGACAGATTGCTTGCTCTCTTGCAAGATGCACGGCGCATGCGCAGCGAGCACTGGAGGTAAAATAAAGGGCAAAAAAAAAAAAAAAACTCTCGCTACCCCCCTTTTTCTCTTCCGGCAAGGAGTTGCCCTGAACCAAACTCTGGGTTCTGGCGGGCGAATGTCCCGGTTTGATGCTGTGGCGCTAGACATTTAATTTTCCACCGGTGTGACTATGAGGACCGCATCGCACAACGGCCACCCCTGGCTTGTCTGGTCGCTTATTTAGGCTTATTTAGTCTTCGGTAGCGGACTTGACTAACTTGAGCCGAACAGCTCTTCTCCGCTACTTCCCCGTTCATAATGCGAAAAGGCGCGATCGTATGGGATTTCACAAAGGGGGTCTTCATACAGAACCATCCGTTTTCCGCATCATGCCAAGCCTATAGAGGCTCGAGCTGCAGAGCGATTTGACGGTGAAACGGTGGTCGAAGTGTTCGAAGCACCGGGAAAGGGACGCCACTGTCCTCACGTTCACGGGGGCAATACCAGCGCCTCATCGCGGAAAAGACAAAGCTTTCGACGGGGTCAGCATAGGCCGCCCGAACACGTACTCTTCGCTCATGAGAAGTGCGCGTAAAGGCCGGCGTCTGTCACAGCGAAATGGCTCGTCGACCACGAGTTTACTCGAAGCGTTCCACAACGTGAAGGGTTTCATAGCGCCACCTTAGACTCGCAAGTTTTGAAAGGTGGCCGTCCATGCCAGTACAGCCCAGATGCAGTAGGCGATCGAAAAGACGCACAGGCAGCAAAATCCACCATCGTCGTCGAGCAGCGGCGCAACCCGTAGGAGACAGATCGAAGCCATCCGAAAGCCTAAGGGTAAACGGATAGCGAAGCAAAGCGTCTCAAGTGGCCAGTTGAAGCCCTTCGAGTGCGCGGGACGGAAGCAAGGTGTCTAAAGCGTTCAATCGGTCATGAATGTCGAAAACCCCTAATAAGACGTGATTAGGTGTTTTCGCACTCTTCAGGGGGCGAAGCCCCTTAGGCTGGGGCTGTTGGCGTCTCCTGTCGTCGTCGTAATCGTCGCCTCATGTAGTCACGGTACTAAAACACCGGAAAACTCGTTCACGCCTCGCGCTACAACACAACGCGTGCTGAAAAAAAAAAAACCGGGGCACTCGTTTACTCCTGGCGCTAGAGAGCTTTGTGCTTCAAAGACAAGACACCTTTACAGCAAAGCTGTATACCTCTACCCCTCAACGGTTTCATATCCGTTGGCAAAAGCGCAAAGGCGCCAAGAATACACTTTTGCACTGCATGCTTCGCCCCCTCCACAGGGTTCACGTTAGTGTTTTACAGAGCTGAAGTTGTGCGAATTTATAGCGCACGGTATGCAGGCATCCACGTATAAAAATAACGCAAACATAGCATGGGACAGAACCAACTATTTTTGCGTGAACCGCCGAAGTTTGGCAAAGAAAAGCAGCTAAGTTGGTTTCGCGGATGGTTTTCCGGAACCCATGAGGCATAGCTTCGCGAATCGGCTCTGAAGGCGTTCTGATGAGAACCCTGGCTAGGCCATATTTGCCGCTAAACGCGGCATCTGTGACGAGGCCACGCAGTACAACTGAGCCTCGATTTAAACGAAGTCATCGTAACGCAAAACCTGGAAAGCATTACCCTTGCAGCAACGTAAAAAAAAGGACGAACACGAGTAAGATATAGACGGTACACACGCTATTGCATTCGTCTTTTTTTTTTTACGCTGTTGGAAGTTGAACGTCTTTTAACTAGCCCAAATTTTCGTTCTGAGTAGGCCATTAGGCCTAGGGCAACTACAGAAAAAAAACAGAATTTGTTCGCTAAATCGAGAAAATCAGTCAAATTGGGTTTCGCAATATCCGGTTTTCGTAATACCGACGATTCAAGAAATCGGACCGCAGTGCGTGTTCAACGAATAAAAGCAGTGCGTTGGGCTTTACATTCGTCAAAAAAAAAAAAAAAAAAAAAGACAGAAGCGACGCTCTTGAGCAGTCGTTTCGAGGTGCTTCGGTATACGCTTAGTTTGGCACAGCGTATAAAAGAAAAGCATGAAACGTTGTCATCGAAGTCGTGCGCGAAAAAGACGAACATCTGAAAGAAGCGAACATAGGCGTGGTCGGCACGCGTCCTCGGCGCTTTTCAAACTGCCGCTCGCGTTCTTTCCCCCTTGGCCACCTCCGAACTAGGAGAGCGGCTTAGAGCTGGCTATAACACAACGCAACGCGTCAAGGCGAACCAGTTCCACCCACCGCGACTAAATCTAACTGCAGCTCGGTTGGCCGCGCATGCAGCCGCCAAGTTCAGCAATTATATACCTCTCGGGAAAAGTGTAGAAAGAAAAGAACTTCGCCAATTCTTCCTACAGAAAGTTGAGACGCGCGAAAGCTTTCCAACACTAAAAATGCGTCAAAAGTGCATCAAAACCTTTGCTGAAAGTGCGCCTGGAGCCTTCGCTGAAAGTGCGCCCAATCGATGGTGAAAGCTTCAATGACACAGATCGGAAACGAAGATCGAACCCATGCGACCATTTTTCGCGCGCTAAGGAAACGCATCTACGAACGACCTGAATGTATACCGATACTACGTGGTTTACGAGACGCTACGCTACTGCACTCCCATTGTACTCACGAGCAACGTTATTGTACTCTTTTTTTTTTTACGATCGAAGCGTGCGTTGTCGTATCTATAGAACCGTTACTTTCTCCCGATTTTGGAGCAACTGTTCTGACACTGAACGGAAGCCCCGTTTCACGCACGCGCCGTGTGATCTTGTCAGAGCTTTTCGGTCGACCAACCGATCTACGTGTTTTGACAGGACGCCACGGTCCCACTAAGAAAGCTGCCGCAAAAAACAGTTCTGAAAATGCGCTCATGCACTCCGTACAAATGGTTAACCTGCGGCGAAGCTGTAGCGTGCGGCCGGTGCTTTACGTATGACGCGCGGCCTACTCATGTCGCAGTAACGTGACAACTGAGCTCGCTGCGCGCGCGCTCGGCTGGGACGGAGAGAAGACAAGCCAAGCCACTCTCACCTCTAACTTGCGACTCCTTTCCAACGTGGTTATTTCGCGAATGCTTATCGGGTTGCGAAGGAAGAGTTTTCCACGTACACGGGACCGCTTTCGCCTAGCCATAGAAACCTTAGCTTTGAAAGCTTTGCTTTCATACACGCAAGTTCCCAATCTTTGCAGTGTGGTGGTCGAAAAACAGGCTTTCCCGTTGTGCTCAAGCGCGAGACGAAAACCGTTGGAAATAATGAGCAGTACGCATCATTACGGGTGGAAATAATGGGCCTCCTCGATTTACCAGTCCTGGACGGTCCGCGGGCAGTCCTGGGACTGCGTTCGGACCGGAGGTCCCGTCGAAATACGTGGCAAAATCGAGCAATGGATCCGCGTCTCGGGCAGTCCGCGGATCCGGGATTGATAATCGAGGAGGCCCAATGTGACTTGACAAAAGTTGGAACGAAACGATCCATGGCGGGAAGTTTAAATGGGTTCAAGTGAGGTTGCGGTTTAATTCGCACACGCAACCCGCGCTGCTTCGTTTATATTTTTACCATCATCATTATTCTGGCGCGTCCGGTCCGCCTGTTTTCAAACGCTTCGCTGCACAGCGCCCCACGTGACCTGTATGATGTTCACGTGGGAAGGCAGCGTTTGTTTTCGAATCTATTGGCGAAAAGCCGCGCTACAGTGAACTCCCTAGTTCACTATAGCAGCGCCACAACCACACCAACACAAAATGAAAGCCAATACCCATGCCATGGCATTCACCCCCCCCATCCATCCCCCCCCCGCAGCACCTGACCCATTGCAAATGGCTATAGCTACCATTCAATTCGATTCCAATCCAATCATCATTGTATAGCATAAGCTTGGCCGTGTGCGCAAATCTTTCTTCGAACAGCGCAAAAAAAAAAAAAAAAGACATTATCAAGATGTAAACGAGACGCCATCATCACCATGGCATGGTGGTCAACAACCTATTGCAGTCGCAGGGTTTTCCCGGGGGTACATCAACCCGTTACAAATGGGTGTAGCTACCAATCCAATCCAATAGAATCCTTGTCTCACCGGGCAACATTTTACGAATAAAGTCCCCGCCACACATTCCCGGTTGGACTACGCGACTCCGTTGGCCATTGTAATATCGCGCAGTCCGCATCACAGTATAGTACGGACCACGGCAAAAGGAACTCATCACAATGCGTCCACACCTTTCGACGCGCGCAGCATGTAGTCTGCAACTTGTAGACGAGTTACAAGTCTCTAATACATCGCGCAGTTGTGGCGGCGGGAATCAACGCCAAGAGAAAAACTGCCCACAGCGCATTCATCATTGTAGCGGTGACACCCCCACTCGGGTTTCCAATTCCCCTCCTCCACCGAACTCGGAACACGCGGCTGGCGCAGCGAAGCCCGAAGCCCCAGAGACTCAGAGGGCACAACGAATCGTCCATCCAAACCCTCCCACGCACCCTGACTCCTCCGTTTTATCGACATTTTATACCAGGCACTGCTGCAGAGCACGGTCCACTCTGGTTGTTTGTAACGACGCACGAAGCACCTGTAACGACGCACGGGGATTCCCAGCTATTACGGCCGAACAGGGAAACGCAGATTCTCTGTTCCGTGACGAGTGTGCAGCTTGGTCGCTTCTTTTTATCTATCTTTTCTTTTTGTCTGCTCCGCGCTGTAGCTCTTACCGTCACGCCACGGGCGTCGTAGCCCGCTCAACGAAAGCGCGGTTTTCAAGGTTTCTGCGCCCCGTAACGTCAGTCATTACGCGAAGAGATCAAGAGATTCATGGTGCTGGAGGAAATGTTAAGAAATGAAGTCGACGGCCGTGGTCAGACGAAAGCATCGAATAGCTTTAGAGTGAGAACAGGCCCTTGAAGCTAACACGGGAGCGAGTTTGCATTACGCGCAAAGTAGGGCAGACGACACGCGAGATACAACACAGCGACGCACGTCGTCTGCATACGCGTACCAGTATCAGAATACAACGTTGACTGCTTTGCGGGCTGTCCCGTGGCCGTTCAGCTCGTAATCTTTGAGGGCCATAAACGAGCGTACACGAACATTGCTGCTGTATTTTTCATTTACTACTTCATAAACCTTGTGGTCTCTCTCTACCTCACAATATGCATAACGCCAGCTTTGCACAAGGCAGGCATTCATGCACACCGCGAGGAACCACCGTGGGTTCGAGCTAGTTGAGCACGCTCACGATACTGAAACGCCGTCGCGCCAACTTAACACCGTCTCTGTTGGGCAGGTGGAGAAAGGGGCGACAAAGGAATATGCCCAGGGCACGGAGGGAAGACGTTTATTTTATACTAACATTCTAGTCACATATTTTACAGACCCAATTACATAATCTACAGTACCGGTACGTACTTCCCGTTAGGTGAAAGGGGCGATGGGGCGCCACGCGCAAGTGCGCACGTTTCGTCGGCGCAGAGCCAGTGGGCTCTTCTGTCAGGGCAAATTCCGGGGTGCGCGCAGGTTGTGCGCGCGCGCATCGCCGTGCTGGCCAGATCGGCTCGCAGCAGCGAGGGAGACGGGGCCCATTCGCTCACAGGCGCGTACTGCACGGCGTGATCGTCGAGTGGTAGGTACGGCCTTACTATATGCAAGCGTAGGGGCGACAGGAGCAGCCTTAGGCACGGGCCGCAGCCGGAAGGGCTGGTGGGCTTTCGCCGGCTGCAACAGAGTTGCAGCCGGCTGGTAAAGAAAGCGTCACATACCTTCGGCCAACGCCTTCGGCGTCCTGGAAGCGTCTCCCCGAACGGACCCCCGCGCAGGGCGCGCGTTCGCCTCCCGGCGAGAGTCGGGTTCGGGCCTCGTTCAAACAGACCAATGAGGTGAGGTTAGCTCCGCTACCAGGGCGGAGCGCCCGCTGCGTGACAGTGTTTTATAGCCGCAACGGCCTCAGGCAGGAGTTAGCAGACGGCTCGGCTGTACACGGTGGCGCCAAGACGAGCCGGCATTTCGGGGAGAGAGGGGAAGAGCGCCCGCAACGGCACAAACCCAGTGATCGCGCAATGGCTCGGGCGCTAGGATCCCCACAACCTTTAACTTTAGGTACGCGCTGTTGGCGCATAAATAAACTTGCATGTTGCAGCTCGAGATAGCGAAAATAACAGTGCACCAGGCGGAGTGACGAGAGACAAGCGATTATATTGCGATTGATGATGATGATGGTTAGAGTTTTTTGGCGCAAGGCCAGCTGGGGCAAAGAGCGCCAAACAAAAGTATCTAAAATAAAATAGTGGCTACTAAAGCAAAAACAACAATAAAATCAATTAATGGCAATGGTGATGGCTGGTGTATAGGGCCAGATTTGATTATGCGTGATAGGAAATGAGGTTTAAAAAATTCACATCTGACAAGTACTCAAACACACGTTTAACGGAAAACATCGTCACCCAGAAACAGAGATGGATGTAGGGGAATATGTTGTCTGTAGAGTTCTCTGAAGTGTTTGTGTCGTGTTGTGTCAAGTGCCTTGCATGTGATTAGTATGTGCACTACGGATAGGGCCTCTCTGCACCTGCTGCACTGGTGTCTAGAAGATCCCGTCAGCAGATACGAGTGCGTCGCATGGGTGTGCCCTATCCGCAGCCTACCCAAGGCGACTTCCGTGTGTCTGTTGCGTGAGTCAGCTGTGTACCGTCCCAAGTGTGGCTTTATTACATGTAGTTTGTTGTCTGTCTGTTCGTCCCAGTGTGTTTGCCATGTTCTGCGCAGGTGTTGTCTTATGTGTGGCTTGAGGTCTGTGTAGGGTATCGTTGTAATGTCTACAGTGTTCCTGAGTGCAGCAGCAGCGGCCCTCTCGTCTGCCAACTCGTTCCCAGCGATCCCAGCGTGTCCTGGGACCCAGCAGAGGAGCAGCTGATGCTTCTGTGCATACACAGACATGATAGTGTTGAATACAAGATTAACTATGTGGTTTTTGGGGAGTGTATGCGATGACAGTGCGCGAACAACACTCAAGGAATCTGTGTAAATGATAGACTTCGGAATTTGATTTTCAAGTATGTGTCGTACAATCAGTAAAATTCCATATGCTTCTGCTGAAAAAATTGTTGTGTGGACGCTCATGGTTCTGGCTGCACTGAAATTCGGACCATGAGCAGCGCAGGAGACCATAGTCGAGGTTTTAGACGCGTCACTGTAAAATTCTGCAAGTGGGTATTTAAACTGCAGAGACAGAAAGTGCTGCAGTATTGCAGCTCGCGGTACCCGATTTTTGTCAAGTTTCATAAAAGAAAGGTCGGAGGAAACAGGACGAACTTTCCAAGGAGGTAAAATGTCTGAAGAGGATGATCTGTACACATCTAAAAACGAAGCGCTCAGATCCGAGGCTCACTCTCTCACTCTAAGTGAAAAGGGCAGAGGATTGGATATTGCGATTGGTGCGCCGGGTCAGGCCACAAGATCGGGCGACCGGTCGCCGGTGCCCTCCGTCGATGGCTCACGTCGCGTCGCTCGGTTCTGACCCGACAAAGAACATAGCTCGTCGACCGGAAGCGGTAATTACGCGACGTTACATCATCGCGAAATTAAGAAGAAGAAATGGACTTGGGCAGGGCATGTAATGCGAAGGCAAGATAACCGCTGGTCATTAAGGGTAACAGAGTGGATCCCTAGAGAAGGCAAGCGCTGCAGGGGGCGGCAGAAAGTTAGATGGGCAGATGAGATCAAGAAGTTTGCGGGGATAAATTGGTCACAGTTGGCACAGGACCGAGGTAATTGGAGAATAATGGGAGAGGCCTTTGCCCTGCAGTGGGCGTAGACAGGCTGGTGATGATGATGATGATGATGACATCATCGCAACACCTGATAGTGCTCCTACCAAAAATCGCGTCATGCGGTATGCATCTAAGCTCCCCTCAGGTATGGTTCTCCATTATATGTGTCTTCCCAAAGCCCGCTCAGCGAAATTTGGTTTCACGGAAGAAGATGCGGAGAGAGAGAGAGAGAAAGACTTTTATTGAGTTCTGTGGTCAGCGGTACGTGGTGGCCGTCGGTTGAAGCCTGGCGGCGACGGTGGCAGCTCTTGTGACCAGGTGTGTTTGCAAGTCCAGGTCCGAGCTGCCCAGCGCACGCTCCCACTGCTCATCACTATTTACATACGGGAAGGGGTCTTGGGGGCATGCCCACATAGAGTGGACAAGTGTTGCGGGGGCGCCACAAAGGAGGCAATTCGGTGAGGGATACTGATCGGGGTACATTCGATGGAGTACTGCCCGGCAAAAGAGGGTATTAGTTTGCAGGAGTCGCCAGAGGCGTTCCCGATAGTTGGTGAGCCCTGGATGAGCGGGGGGATAATGGCGGCGGGCGAGGCGGAAAAAGTATGGGTGGTGCGCGCACCGTCTGAAGACGGCGCGCGCTCAATTCGCTCAATTCTTCTTGCTTGTGAAGCCCAACTGACATTTGCGCCAAATTCTCCTCCCCCTCGCTCGGCTTGTCATCCTCAACAAGATGGCGCCTGTCAGTATTTTTTTTTTTTTGCACCGCCATGTTTTAGTAAAGGCGGTATAAGAAGCTTCACTCCCCTGGTACCAGTGTGTGCATTACGAGTGTGCTTCGCATTAACACCAACGTTTGCTTCCCCACAATATCACTCGCTGTGCTGTGAAGCATCCTTTACAGGCAAGTTAGTGATGGCTTGGCGCAAGAGGCTAGATATTCACGTAGCCAGTTAGCAAACGAGTGAATGAAGTAGACAAAAAAAAAAAAAAAATCATGCACCCCTCCGTGTAACGACCCCGATGGTTGCATGCGAAGCTTTCTCGCGAAGGATTCCTTGGTTTCCGTCTGTGCATGGACTTTGACTCGCAGGCGGTTTGGATTTTTGATCGCAGCGGCTTTGACTTTCACCCTTCGCCATTTGATTCCGCATGAAGAAAGGTTCGAATGTGCTGCTGAGCCCGAACACGCGGGTTCGATTCCCGACCGCGGCGACTGCTTTTCTGATGGAGGCGAAAAGCGAAAGCGATCACGTGTACGATACTTCGGCGCACTTTAAAGATCCCCAGGTGGTCAAAATTAATCCGGAGCCCTCCACTACGGCGCGCCTCATCGCCTGCGATGCGTCGGCGCGTTAAACCCTACAATTATTCAATCCCCGAGGGATCCTACAATCAATTAAACCCTACAATCAATTAATCATCGCCTCCACTCATCGCCTGCGATGCTTCGGCGCGCTCAACCCTACAATCAATCAAATCAGTTTTCGGCGCTCACGGACGAATCAGCGCGACATAACGAGCTTAGCTTTAAAAAAAATAACTTTCGACCGTAATTCCCCACTCCCGGTGGCGCAGAAATTAACCCCCGCAACTGCAAAGCTAAGAACTTATCCAGACAATGGAGGCCCAATCGAAGAGACACCAAGTTCGCCCGCGCACGGGCGGGAAGTTTGAACAAAGCTCAGCACGAACAGCGGGGGTGGGGAGTACGGTCACAAAATAAAAACCAAACAGCGCCACCGGTGCCCCTGTCACGTGCGATGCGAGACGCTGCCGTCATAATGGGAAAACGCGCTCCCTCTCCGAGCGGCGAGCCGAACGTGACTCATCAGCGCGGCCCCCCGAGGCGTGACGCTCACCCCTGACCTTGTCACAGGCTTCAAGGTCACGCCTCGAACGTCGCCCTCGCGGTCACGGTTCATTACTCCACCCGCCGCAGTTTCCCTCGCGCAACGCTTACGCCACGCCATTGCTTCGCGGAAGAAACTGGTGCCGAACGACTAGGCGACATTTGTAAGTTCCGACCAACGACACACTTCCGATGCGCCTGCCGCGTCTAGGTTTATGGCAACGGTAAAGGACTACCCACGCGAAACGACATTTCAGAACGACGCGAGGAAGAGTCGCCGCTGGCGACGGAGAAATAAATGTGCTCGCTACTCGCAGCACACTATATTATGAATAAATATTACCGATGTAGTCTGCCGTCGTCACTACTATCGAGAACAACTTAAAGAGACCCTGCAACACTTTTTTTCAGTTTTTTTTTGTTGAAATCTTAAGTGCTCGCAGAACGTAAGCAACCAACACATCCATTAGTTAGATTAGCGGGTTGCAAAGTATCTCAGCCAAAAATTACAGCTATATGCCCGTCAGATGACTTGAAAACCTGCTCGAAACATTTTTTTCTTTCTTTCCCTATAGTCTTGACGTTCTTTGAGCGCTCGAATAACGTCATTACAGCGGTGTAGCGGCTGTTAGCCGACTCTCCTTCAGTTGCAGCAACGAACCCATTCGATGGGCACTTTAAAAAGAAAGCCACAAAAGCAATGCGGAAACGGAAGGCGTATCTGGTGCGACGAGGAAATCATTCAGTGCCGCTCCCCGCTGACGATAACTATATCGCTTTCGCAGTGCTGCCAGACGCGAAGGAAAGAGTGAAAGCGTTCATCGAAAGAGTTGCGGGGTCCCTTTAATCAGCTTATAGGTCCCGAACGCGAAAGGAAGCTGAATGGTTTAAATTGGGATACACAATTTGGATACTGTACTGGAACCAGGGGAACTGTTCCTCTAAACTGGCGAAGAAACTCCTCCTCGCGACAGCTAGTCGTTTGCATTTACATCACCGATAAGTTGGCCCCTTGGCAAGGAAAAGAAAATAATCCGAAGAACGCAACCGGGTACGCACGATTCCTGGTACAGCGTCAGGGAACACACATTTATTCGCACGTCCTTACTCAAATACTGCAAACCCCCATTATAGCGAAGCCACCGGGACACCGAGCTGACTCCGTTATAAGCAATAATTCGTTAAAAGCGGGTATGATTTGACCTTTCTATACAGACTGTGAACCGTAAAAACTTTGAATAAAGTGGGAACTGGAATAAACAGGACTGTACAGTGCACTCTAGTGCACCGACGTTCTAGCGAGCCCTTTCTCAAATACAGTAAACCTCCGTTCGCCTTACTGGAAATGTCACTTGTATTTCATGCATGCCCACTACAGCGAACAAAAAGCAAATCAATCCCCCTTTTTAACGAAGTATCGCTTATGACGAAGTCACGTTTGCAGTACCGAGGGCTTCGCTCTAACAACTGTTCAGAGTACTTCTTGTCCGCACAGCGCGTGCTTCTCAGTCACACACGAGGTGCGGAATACTCACTCACCACATTAGTGGGGAACCGTGTCGCAACAATCTCATCTCCCACACAACAGACAGCTCGTCACGTCAACAGGTAAACGACGCCGCCCCCCTCGAATCCAGTCACTCTTTCCCTGTCTAAACTGGGCACTGCAAGCACGCCTCTCCTCCAAGCTGAAAAAAAATCACTCACGGGCATGCCAAGGCCTCCCTTCCCTCTCCTCCCCCTCACTCTTTATCTGCGTACAATGCTCGAGTCGTAGCTTCTCCGCTGTCATTGTTTTCCAGCGCCCACACGCCTTGACGATCCCACCGCACCGTTTGCGCCTCCTGATCAACACCGACAACGTTAGCTAAGAAGGAAGTCGTATATGACAACAATACTAGATCACCAGACAGCGGCTATTTTTGCGCGGCAAGTTCGAAAAGCCGTCAACATGCGGGGACGCGGAAAAAATGGGACACGCCGGTTTGGTTCGGTTGGAGGGAGCGAGGAGACGTCTGACCTTCTCACCACTGAGCCCTTTCGTTGTTTAGGGCACGTCGCGTAGGCGCCCCCCCAGCAGCCGCCCGAACCTCTGAAGATTGACCGTGCGTGGCCAAACTCACCCACGAGGCGGCGGACCGAGCTTTTACGACGGCTTAAAGGGGGCTCTCCTCTCTCTGCAGAGACTCGCGCTACACAACACTTCCTCTCGGTCCACATTACTTCCTCGCTGTTCGTCGGCCCACGCTCCCGAGCTGAGTTAGCGCGGTCCCGCACGACAGCAACAGCTGCGAGCGCCCGCGTTACTTAGCGCCGAACAAATACTCCCACGCGCCTCGGACGCCCTGCGTGAGTGACGTCATCGCCGACGCCACGCCCACGTCACGCGTGGAAAACGCCGTCTAGAGAACGAAGCACAACACGCCGGCGGTGTACGCTACGAGAGATTGGAGGAGAGGAACATGGGATGTCTGTCGCTGCAATCGCGTACCAGTCGAAAATGACGACAAGAAAAATTTCTGTAGTTTGTCGTATTTTCGTGTGTCGTACGGTCGTCTTGCCGTATTCTTGTCGTGTCGTGAATCTGGTGTCCTGTCGTGCGTCGTATTCCTGTCCTCATTTTGATGTTCGGTCGTGCCGAATTCCTGTCTTGTCGTGATCCTTATCCATCAGTAGTTGCACATGGTTTGAATTTTACTGGCCATTGTGAAGAGCAGCGTAAATAGCAGTTCTGCTGTGACCACAGGAACGTTTATCGTTGAGAAAATTGACTTTGTCGTTACGACAGAAATGTACATTTCTGTAAAAATCATCTGTTGATACGACACGTGTCGTATCAACAGATGGCTTTGTCGTAACAACAACACTTCTGTTGCCACAACAAAGTTTTTTTGTCGTACGACAGCAATTCTTGTTAGGTTTTTGTGGTATTCCTGTTGTGAATTTAGACTGGGGTGCCGTCGTGGGCGCCGCCATAGCAGCAGACGGCAACGCTCCTCTCCAACTTGGCTTGGCTAGCCACATACATGGCTTCGTTTCGCTCTTGAAGCCAAAATTAACAAAAATTAACAAAAATTTTTTCTTCTCTTGTTTGCCTGGCATGGAGCTTCTAAATATTTGCTGAGAAACAAATCTTCCGGAGCTCCAATTTTCAATAAGTAAAGCAACTTCTTTTTGTAGCCACAGGTGACTTCTAACCAGCCGGTTTTCAACTTGACTTCAAAGATTTAACAGTACGGAAAGTTGGGCGAGTTGGTACTGATTCATCTTCAAAATCAGGCGCGGAAAAGATGTTGGTCAAGAAAGGAAATACACAGGACGACGCGCTACTAGCCACTGGCAACGAGATTTCTGGCGAACCATGCCGCGGACAAGTGCATGACTACCATGACTTTTGTCCATGACTACCTACCCGGTAGTCATGAACGAATGAAACGAGAACATGAAAATATGAACCGAACTCGCAAAATCAAAGATTACGGATGGTGGAGATAAAATAACGGCTCGCTAGTGGTATATGTGGTACAGACCCGTTCTCAGTCGTTGTTACCGTAATAAAGCCACTCTGCAATTTGATTGATTGTGGGGTTTAACGCGCCGACGCAACGCAGGCGATGAGGCGCGCCGTAGTGGAGGGCTCCGGATTAATTTTGACCACCTGGGGATAGTTTATCGTGCGCCGAAATCTCGTACACACGGGCGTTTTTGCTTTTCGCCTCCATCAGAAAAGCGGCCGCCGCGGCCAGGAATCGAACCCGCGACCTCGTGCTCAGCAGCGCAACGCCTTAGCCACTGAGCCACCGCGGCGGGTACTCTGCAATTTCACTTCCTCGGGAAGAAATCGCGCTACCTGCGTGTACTGGTTCATATTTTCGTGTTCATGTGTCATTTGTCCGTGAATGTACATGACGAAACGCTCGCTGAAGCGCGGTTCGCCTGGACGCTGGCGCCCCATTTCCCTCTAGCGTATATTAGTATGAAACTTAAGCTGTAGCCTTCGAGAGGTGGATGGTGAGGAGGAAGTCTAACGGCATTGTTGTTTGGGTGGCGACGCGCGTGTCAGTGCGTCACAGGTTAAAAAAGACAACAAAGACAAACAACGGAGCGAGCACGTCAGCTGCAGGTGTCAGGGTCTCCGAAGACACGACCCGCATACCAAGCCGCCTGTAACACCGAGTGGACCAGATAACGATATCGAGAGATATACGCACGCTAGAAGAGCGCCCGCATGCAGTTCCTGAGCAACTCTCTATGGTCGAATGCAGAAGGAGGGCGACGAGTACGTATACTCTTGAGAAGCCGTGCGCGAGCTATAACGCACGCTAGGAAACAATTATTAACTATCACGAAAAAACAAAAAAAAAAAAAAAAAAAACTCCCGCAAGAAGGCGCGGCCTCTTAACAGATGCATCCTCTGTTAGCGTAGTTTATAAGCCAACGCCCATTTCCTCGTCGCCGCTGGTGTTCAGGTCGCGCCGTTCCCATTGCTGTTTTCAAGAACGGTAGAATCGGTACAACCACTTCTCACGATCTATCTCAACACGAGAAAAACTCTTTACCCAGAGCAAACTGAACTAACGTTTAGGGGGGGCTCCAAGCGTTACGCCCTTCATGTCATGTCATGCAGAAGATAAAATACTCGTTTCCGGCTTAAAGGGGCCACGCCGACAAAATACAAGTTGGTTTTATTCGAAAGATTGGGTGTTTTACAGTGCCCCCAGCGCTTGTCCGCAGCAAACGGTGCTTTATTTACAGAGAAACTAATCAATCTAAGTTAAAAATTTGATTCTCGCGCCAAATCGTAGGTTTCGTGACGTCTGCGATGACGTAATCAGGAGAGGTCTTCAAGCGAACGTTAGTTCGCCGTTTAGTCAGCAGCAGACTAAGAAACGCCTTATTTACCGTCAGTCCTCCTAGATGGCGCCATTATACGGCGCACAACCGCTGTCCGCCCTCGCTTTGTTTCCGACGGAATTTGCGCCTGGATTGTTTTTGTTACGGTAAAAAGTGATCGGTTCGTGATACATGGGGTATGCTCGACAAGCAGGATCACGTAAGACAACGTCGCTTACGCCAATCGTCCATTGCCGAGGGAGACAACCCCATATCGCCGGACTTAACAATGCGCGCCAAAGCTCTTTGATGTAGGCAGTTGCGAAACTCCGCCTCAAAATAACGGCCCGCACCTGGATCCCCCCCCTGCTTTAGATCATACGGTGGCACCACTGCGGCCACCGCACGCACTATCCAAAGAACCAACTAATTATTCAAACTGACAATTTAACGTTAAATTTTGTTTCAAGGTGCATCTTTTTTTTATTTTTGTATTTTCCTAAGTTATTAATTGCTTTCCTAACTGCGTTTTTTTTTTTTTTTTTGTTACGATGGTATGTGCGTCTGCTCAACTGCCTCGACCTATTGGCGCTTGTGAGAACACTCCGGTACAGCACAGGTTCGATTTTGAAGTACTAAATTTGCAGTTGTCGCTCGGCCTACATCACACTGTATGCCAAAACTAATCCAGTATCTGATCAAGTGGCTCTACATAATCCTTTCAAGCTTGCGTGAAGCCTTCGAAGCGAATTTTTAACTTTTTTGTCACCTGAAGGCCGCAAATGACGCGCAGCAGACGACACTGCGAAGGCGACAACGCATCTTGCTGAACACACGGACACAATGTTTTAGTCCTCTTGGTTCGAATGCCTATAAAACACTTGCGTGGTTGAACACCTTCGGCTTCTTCGGCGCAAAAGATTTACGTAAGCACCCAAATACATACTACCATTTTCGCCCAGCTCGTCGAGCGGCCGCGTTGTATAGTTTATTTTGCCACCAATAGATGGCGCCACTGTACGGGAAGATCCAAAACTGTGGACCAACCGTGGGGCCACTTTTTGATGCACGGGGCCTATGGGAAGTTTCGCAACATCAAGTAACTACGGTGCGCGCGGCACCAACAGCACTGGTACTTCTACGATTACAGGTACTTTCCTAACTTCCATTGTTTACCCCACCATTCTTACTGCTATAGAATGAATACGCATCACATTTAAGTACAAATCGCTAGTTCTGCAAGCTTATAAGCCTTGAGTTTGCTTTTGCCGGCTTCAGCCAATCGCACAACTGTGCATATTACGTCATAAGTTATGGTACAGGAAATGAGCAAGTGAGTCGCATGACCATTCCATTTTTTCCTTATTATATTGCTTATTTGAGCGAAGTCTACTTTAAAAGTGGATTTAGAATGATTCTAACGAGGAAATCTTTCGAATTAACCAGACCTGCGCAACAGTAAGGCAGGAGGACAAGTATATAACGGTCGGGGCTACGTATTTATTTCTGTTTATTAGTGTTTATGTACCTTTAAGTTTCTGTAGAAATAGATAATTCTAAACGCCTATTTTGATCTCACACCGAAAACCGGTTGGGATATGCGATTTCCTACTAATGAGACTGGATTCGTGGGCGCAGGAAAATGCGAGGTCCATGTAAGTCTGCTGCGACTGGACAAAATCAGCACATTCGAAATGAAAGAAACTGCTTTTCTCGTTTTTATTCGCTCGCTTACTGAATTACTGAAGGACGTAACGACTGATCTTCGAAACAACGTCTCTATGCACACGGCAATAAACAGGGTCCCACGAGAAGCTAAACAGTGAGGAATGCCCGTCGCTCAGTTTATACGGCTGCTTATTATGGAGTGTATACAGACAAATAAGGTGCTATTATGAATAACACCTGTTAAAACTTAGTCAGGGAATGAAAATAGTAAGTAATTTTACGACCATTTATATTTTGCCCCATCGCGTTATAACTATAAAGAGGATATTCACGAGCAGCTGCTGGCTTATAGTTGTCGGTTTCGACCCTCATACCAAGGTAAGCTGTTAAAAAAGAAACATGCCTAAGATAAACTTGAAAATATTTAAGAACTCACGCACGGAAATGTTTTAAAATATAAACGAAACAGATTTATCACGGCACGGTACAAAGGTGTAATTACGCCCGCAGCGCCTCCCATCGCTTTGATTCCATAGGCGGCCGGTAACAAGCGCAAAGGCTCATGGGTACATAGTTTTCTCCCGCGGAGTGCTGCCACTTCCGGTTCGGGCGCTCTCCTGGCCTCCCGTACGCCGCCGGCTTTCACGCGCGTGTGTTCTTGTTGTTTATCTGTTTCCACCAGAAAAAAACGTTCATGCATCTGGAATTCCTTAAATAACAGCGATTGACCCTACCAGGGGTTTATCTGACAGGTAAGCAACCTGTGACAAATAAACAACCGGCACACACGCGCCTGAAAGCCTCCGGCGTACGGGGAAGCAGAAGACGTATCAGTGAGCTTTTTTGCGCTTTTTACCGGTCACCTATCCTACGTCACTTTTTGCAGACAGTAAGAACTACCCTAAATATATAATTAGGGAATAAGAAGTGAGGAATCACTAAGAAGTTCGGGAATTGAAATTAGGGATTACTCCCTAGTGGCAAACCTGAGCATAAATAAATCTCTCTCTCTCTCTCTCTCTCTCTCTCTCTCTCTCTCTCTCTCTCTCTCTCTCTCTCTCTCTCTCTCTCTGACATTTCCGTTATGACGTGCGACTGAACTTGCACGTACACGTGTTGTGAATTTGCTGATCACGAATGCACGCAAGCACGCATGCACGCGTCGCTGTGTCACTCGCAAATAGGCTCCGAAAACGAGGAAGTTACAAGTCACATAAATAAAAAAAGTAGAAGGCATCCGCTCGCGTCCGCATATGCATACGCGGAGAGTGCTGCGCTAGCAAGGTCCTCACAACGCTACAAGAAACGCGTGCCTCCCCTCCCCAAACAGCGAGCTGCTGCTTCCTGGAATAGTGAATCATGCCTGGTCGTTCATCACACAGCGTTGAAAGCTTCGCAGAACTCGCAAGGAAAGCAACGTGCGTTATTAACCACGCTGTGTCTAGAGAAAAATATAATACACGTGACGCACAACAGGACGATTCGGTTAACGCTTCCAATTTGGAAGTTTCACGCATTGCAAGCGATTCCACAACAGAGGAGTTGCGCCGCTGCCAGCTTCCTGCCGCCGTACACTGTACTACTGAGCAACGTTTCTAATAACGTTGCTACTGAGGGGGTTCACGACGACGCCGTGGACTTCGCTGCCTGTCTGTTCGCTCGCTTTAGGCTGCGTTCTTCTGAATAAATGTTATCCCCCCGTTCTGTGTACTGGCGCTCGCAGACACTTCTCACTACTTCCAAGCTTAGAGGGGCCGTGAACACAGAATACAAGTTAGGTTCATTAAAGAGATCGTCTTGCCCGGGTAACAACGATACAAATTTTGTCGCAAGGAAAACAGACGAAGCACTGGCGACTGCCGAGTAACGTTTCGAAGATTCGTCTACGCCGTCACAGAATTTTGTTTGAGAGACTGGCGGCCGCCGCCAAGGAACACGACTGGACGGTTGTAGTGGGGCCTCTATACTTCCGTTTCATCGTGTCACTTTAATGCGAACGAGCAGCTAGCAAGCACACTCACAACAAGGTTTTGGTGCAGACCCATGTCACCTCACTCCTGCCCCTATTACGTCCCTGCAGAGCAAAATTATACTTTTCTGCAATATTTCTAGGTTGTTTCGGTCCGAAACAAACAAACAAAAACAAAACCTATCATGCAACGGGTACTGCCCAAATTGAAGACGGGAAAAAAAATCCCGGGCCATCTCCACTAACGTGAAACCTGGGAAGAGGCGAAGCATGCAGTGTATAAGTGTATTCTTGGCGTATTTGAGTTCTTGCCCACGGAGATGAAACCGTTGAGTGGTAGAGGTGTGCAGCTTCGCTGTAAAAGACTCGCGTCTTTGAAGCACGCCGTGTTCTAGCGTGAGGCCTAAACGAGTTTCCCGGTGTTTTAGTTCCGTGACTACATGAGACGACGGTTACGACGACGACGACGACAGGAGACGCCAACAGCACCCCCCCCCCCCCCTCCCCCTAAAACGTCTTACGTGGCTGCAATAACCAAAAGCTAGTTCTTTCAAACGCAGCAAAGTTGTGGTCACGTGGTCTACGAACCCTTCCGCTGATGACGCCGGCGCCGGCGTTTTCGCTCAACGAGCCATTCAATGCCATCGCATTCCAATACAGATCGCAACACCTCGGCATTGGGCGACACGAGAGCTCCAAGTGAAGTATTCGCTTCGTCGAAACGGGGCAGGAGGCGTGCACACCAGGCCGCGCAAATAACTGCCACAGCCCGTCCCAGCCTGGAGCGAGACATGCCGGCAACAAAGAAACACGTGGCCCTTCCCAGCCTGGAGCGAGACATGCCGGCAACAAAGAAACACGTGATCAGCGGGTGCGGATGAGTCGCCGCGTCTATCGGGCGATGCATACGCGCGTACACGCAGCCGGGCCCCGAAGTGGCTGGCAATCGCCGAGAGCCCGCGCGTGCAGCGTTGCACGTGGACGCGGCAAATCGGCATGCAACGCCGCCGCCGACTTCCGCCCCCAGCAGTCAGGCGCCAAGACGACGCCAGCACGCGCCGAGACTGATCGCCGCGCGTGGAACGAGGGCTAGTGCGGGATTAATTTCGCGTGCGTGCGTGCTCCTTGCGAAAAGAGGATCTTCTCTCTGCCAACAGGCACGTATGCACGCACTTGTTAATGGCGCGTAAAGGGACGATGAGAAAAAATTGGCCGCGTATCGCCTCCTCTCGTTGCAAATGTCGGCGCAAAACAATAGTCGACTGGCGCCCCTGGCAAGTAAATACGTCCCTTATCTTTCCCACTCACGTCTCACGCTGTTCCTCTCCCGTCTCGTTCCTCCCAAGATAACGCGCTAGAGGTTTGCTCAAGTCAGTTTAAATTTACCGCGTTCCACTGCTCCAATTCGGGTGCCTCGACGCCAGCGCTGCCGTACGGCGGATACGCCCGTGAATTGATTCACCCGACTACAACGTTTATAGAAACACGTCCGGTGGAACCTTTCGTTGCTGTTGCCGTTTGATTTTTTTTTTTTTTTAATTCCGCCAGGTAGCGCGGGCAACAGCAGGCGACGCGGTTTTCTGCAATTGATGTAGTATTTCATTTGCTATCGCAAAGAGCAAGCACTCGTATTTTTTTTAATAAAGGAACACTGCAAATATTACTCATATATTGATTTTCTGCCTTATATTTGCGTAATGTCTTGTACTTGTTCAACAATGTTGACAAGTACGAACATTAAAAGAGGACCTGGCCGTTCAGATTTGGCTGTGAGTATATGACTATTGCGCAGCATGCGCTCAGTTGGGCCGGCTGGCTGAATCGAGTCCCAGACAGACAGACAGACCAAAATTTTCCCCTTCAAGTAGCCCAAGAAAGACCATCGTCTTTAAAACCCGGGCCATCTCCGCTAACGTGAAACATGGGGACGGGCTAAGCATGCAATGTATAAGCGTATTCTCGGCGCCTTGGCATTTTCGCCAACGGCGATGGAACCATTGGGGGGTAGAGGTATTCATCTTTGCTGTAAGAGTCTTTTTTTTTTTAAGCCCTAAGCTCTCTAGCGCGAGGCGTAAACGAGTGTCCCGGTGTTTTTTTAATAAGCGTTCCGAAGCGCTTCAGCGGGAGACGTAAGTAACGGTGTTTTTTTTAGTACGCGTTACGTTCTAGCGCGAGACGTAAACGAGTTTACCGGTGTTTTAGCACCGTGACTACATGAAACGACGACGACGACAGGAGACGCCAACAGCCCCAGCCCCTAAGGGGCTTCGACCCTAAAAAGTGTAGGGACGACAGACTGGCTGCGTGCCTTACCGGGTCCAACATGCCGCCCAACACACAGTAACACCCGATATAACGAAGTCGCTTTGTTCGAGGTTGTTATGCTCCCGAGACAGATCATGCCCGTTGTCAGCCGTTCCGATGCCGCTTAGAAATATTTCGCCCCACGAGGAGCGAAAACGAATAGTAAACATCGCAGGCAGCGCAGAAGATGATCCCGAAGCGTACACGACACCAAGGGCACTGCCGCCAGAAATGCGCACACAACGGAGCGCCGAGACGCCCCGAGCCAGTGTTTATTCCAGAGAGCATAAGGCGCCGCATGACGCCCAGTGTTTATGTTCGGTTTTCGGACTCGACACACGGTGGTGCGGCAGGCAGCAGAGAAACCAACAAAAGAAACGACCCCTAGAAAAAAACCTCACCACAACTTCCGCACGAGCCCACAGCAGGCGCAGAAAGCGGCCGTTGGAACGTAAACCACCGCCAATGCGAACCCGACTACGCGTGCATGAGCCGTCCCAAGGCCCCACCCCCTATCCGAGCCGCCACGAAAGTTTATACGTACAAGAGAGTGCGGTTCATGTTTCAGAGCCGCTTGAGCGGAGCGTGGACTTCGAGCCAGCGAGGCGCCACACGCCCACGCAAAGCGTTTTTCTCCGTTCATAAAATTATGTAACTCGCTTCATCAAGTCCATAAAACCTGTTAAGCTTTCCCAAAGCGAAGTCACTATATTTATTCCATGAAATTCGCTAACAACAGCCCTGAGCGCGGCGACATGATCAAACACAACGTTTTTTTATACATTGCACTAGAGCCACTAAATAAGCTACGCTTCATTGCACGAGCGTGATTCACCTTTCGCGGTTGCCTCATTCTCACACCACGAGCGCGAAAAGCGTTTTGAAGACGACAGTCTTTCTGGGGCTACTGAATCGCGAGAAATTTGGTCTGCCTGTACGTCTGTCTGTCGGTCTGTCCATTGATTCAGCCACACGGAAAAAGTAAAGGAATTCTCGAACGAGACATTGATTTCGGCAAAACGTTTCCGAACTACTAAACCTGGCGGCAATGCTCGTAGTTGTCGACATTGTTGGCCAAAAATGAAGCGTTAGGCATTCTTGAGGCAAGGCATCCATACATATGTGACATTTGCATTGGTATTTTAATTCATGAATACACTTCTGCTTAATTTTTGCGATAGTAAATAAGAAGACATGCTTTCAATAAAAAAAAAAAAAACGTCGTCACCCCAATATACAAAAAGTGCTCACGGCACCCCTTCGTGGCAGTCTCCCAAGTTGAAACGTAACAAAAGGTTCAGTACATCGCGCGAGCAGTGGAACGCGACAAAATTGAATTGCACCGAGCAAACCCCCACCGTATTCATCGTGTGACGAGCAATTGAGACGGGAGGAGGGGGGGGGGGGGGGGGGTGAGGATTCCGAGTCAAGAGATCCAAAGAGTAAAAAATCCAAAGAGTCAAAAGGTCCAATATTGGATCTTTTGACGCGTTGGATCGTTTGACTCGTTGGATCTTTTGACTCACTGTGGACCTTTCGACCCGTTGGATCTTTTGACTCGTTGGATCTTTTGAC